>NC_084739.1:62494556-62532056 GCF_033978785.1 Entelurus aequoreus
GAGAGCGAGAGAGAGAGAGAGAGTGTGTTAGAGAGAGAGAGTATGTGTTAGAGAGAGAGTGTTGGAGAGAGAGTGTGTTAGAGAGTGTGTTAGAGAGAGAGCGAGAGAGAGAGAGAGTGTGTTAGAGAGAGAGTGTGTTAGAGAGTGTGTTAGAGAGAGAGTGTTAGAGAGAGAGTGTGTTAGAGAGTGTGTTAGAGAGAGAGCGAGAGAGAGAGAGAGTGTGTTAGAGAGAGAGAGTATGTGTTAGAGAGAGAGTGTTAGAGAGAGAGTGTGTTAGAGAGTGTGTTAAAGAGAGAGTGTGTTAGAGAGAGAGTGTGTTAGAGAGTGTGTTAGAGAGAGAGTGTTAGAGAGAGAGTGTGTTAGAGAGTGTGTTAGACAGAGAGTGTTAGAGAGAGAGTGTGTTAGAGAGTGTGTTAGAGAGAGAGCGAGAGAGAGAGAGAGTGTGTTAGAGAGAGAGAGTATGTGTTAGAGAGAGAGTGTTAGAGAGAGAGTGTGTTACAGAGTGTGTTAGAGAGAGAGCGAGAGAGAGAGAGTGTGTTAGAGAGAGAGAGTATGTGTTAGAGAGAGAGTGTTAGAGAGAGAGTGTGTTAGAGAGTGTGTTAGAGAGAGAGCGAGAGAGAGAGAGAGAGTGTGTTAGAGAGAGAGAGAGTATGTGTTAGAGAGAGTGTGTTAGAGAGAGAGTGTGTTAGAGAGTGTGTTAGAGAGAGAGCGAGAGAGAGAGAGACTATTCCTGCACTATTTGTACTATACGGACATCTGTACATAGATCTACCCACAAACAGAGCATATACGTTCAAATACACTTGGAAAACTGCTGCTATTTTTAAGCCATCTTTACTTGAATGTATACATATATGCATCTTTATTTAAACGTTTTGCACAACTCTATAGTTTATCTTATTTTATTACTATAATGTTATATTTTAATTAGTCTTAACATTTTTAAAGTTGCAATGTGACACAGCTCTGTTCACACAGCTCTTTAGTATAGTAGACCTATATTTTAATTGTACATAGTTTTAATTTCAATTTCAATAGGTGCTTAAGTTTGATACATTTTAATTGTTTTGATCCTTACTTGAATGTATACATATGCATCTTTATTTAAATGTTTTGCACAACTCTATAGTTTACCTTATTTTATTACTTTTTATTATTATAATCTTATATTTTAAATTAGTCTTAACATTTTTTTAAAGCTGTAATGTGACACAGCTCTGTTCACACACATCTTTAGTATAGTAGACCTATATTTTAATTGTACATACTTTTAATTTCAATAGGTGCTTAAGTTTGATACATTTTAATTGTTTTGATTGATTGTTTTAATGCTGGCTTTGGCAATGTAAACGTTTGTTTCCCATGTCAATAAAGCCCCTTTGAATTGAAATTGAAATTGAGAGAGTGTGTGTTAGAGAGAGTGTGTGTTAGAGAGAGAGCGAGAGAGAGAGAGAGAGTGTTAGAGAGAGAGAATGTGTGTTAGAGAGAGAGAGAGAGAGAGAGAGACTATTCCTGCACTATTTGTACTATACGGACATCTGTACATAGATCTACCCACAAACAGAGCATATACGTTCAAATACACTTGGAAAACTGCTGCTATTTTTAAGCCATCTTTACTTGAATGTATACATATATGCATCTTTATTTAAACGTTTTGCACAACTCTATAGTTTATCTTATTTTATTACTATAATGTTATATTTTAATTAGTCTTAACATTTTTAAAGTTGCAATGTGACACAGCTCTGTTCACACAGCTCTTTAGTATAGTAGACCTATATTTTAATTGTACATAGTTTTAATTTCAATTTCAATAGGTGCTTAAGTTTGATACATTTTAATTGTTTTGATCCTTACTTGAATGTATACATATGCATCTTTATTTAAATGTTTTGCACAACTCTATAGTTTACCTTATTTTATTACTTTTTATTATTATAATCTTATATTTTAAATTAGTCTTAACATTTTTTAAAGCTGTAATGTGACACAGCTCTGTTCACACACATCTTTAGTATAGTAGACCTATATTTTTATTGTACATACTTTTAATTTCAATAGGTGCTTAAGTTTGATACATTTTAATTGTTTTGATTGATTGTTTTAATGCTGGCTTTGGCAATGTAAACGTTTGTTTCCCATGTCAATAAAGCCCCTTTGAATTGAATTGAATTGAATTGAGTGTTACAGAGAGAGAGAGAGAGAGTGTGTGTTACAGAGAGAGAGAGAGTGTGTTACAGAGAGAGAGAGAGAGAGTGTGTTGCAGAGAGAGAGAGAGAGAAAGTGTTTTAGAGAGAGAGAGAAAGAAAGAGAGAGAGTGAGAGAGAGAGAGAGAGAGTGAGAGAGAGAGAGAGAGAGAGAGAGAGAGAGAGAGAGAGAGAGAGAGAGAGAGAGAGAGAGAGAGAGAGAGAGAGAGAGAGAGCGAGCGATAAGTGGCCCGACTCATTTAATCCTCTCAACTGCACATTTAAACTGACCTGTAAATCACACTGACTGACTGTGTGTGTGTGTGTGTGTGTGTGTGTGTGTGTGTGTGTGTGTGTGTGTGTGTGTGTGTGTGTGTGTGTGTGTGTGTGTGTGTGTGTGTGTGTGTGTGTGTGTGTGTGTGTGTGTGTGTGTGTGTGTGTGTGTGTGTGTGACTAACCATTAGACCGTCATTAAGACATTAGGCTGCTTTTTATTCATTACCACTGAGCTGCTACATCTGAACTTTGTCTCACTCTGACCTGCTTCCTCTTCTAATTCTATGACTGTAAACAACACTCTTCTAATTCTATGACTGTAAACAACACTCTTCTATGTTGCTCCAAAACCTGCACGTACAAACCCCGTTTCCATATGAGTTGGGAAATGGTGTTAGATGTAAATATAAACAGAATACAATGATTTGCAAATCCTTTTCAAGCCATATTCAGTTGAATATGCTACAAAGACAACATATTTCATGTTCAAACTCATAAACTTGATTTTTTTTTTGGCAAATAATAATGAACTTAGAATTTCATGGTTGCAACACGTGCCAAAGTAGTTGGGAAAGGGCATGTTCACCACTGTGTTACATGGCCTTTCCTTTTAACAACACTCAGTAAAGGTTTGGGAAGTGAGGAGACACATTTTTGAAGTGAAATTTTTTCCCATTCTTGCTTGATGTACAGCTTAAGTTGTTCAACAGTCTCCCTTCTCATATTTTAGGTGCCACACATTTTCAATGTCTGGACTACAGGCAGGCCAGTCTAGTACCCGCACTCTTTTACTATGAAGCCACGTTGATGTAACACGTGGCTTGGCATTGTCTTGCTGAAATAAGCAGGGGCGTCCATGGTAACGTTGCTTGGATGGCAACATATGTTGCTCCAAAAGCTGTATGTACCTTTCAGCATTAATGGTGCCTTCACAGATGTGTAAGTTACCCATGTCTTGGCCACTAATACACCCCCATACCATCACACATGCTGCCTTTTACACTTTGCGCCTAGAACAATCCGGATGGTTCTTTTCCTCTTTGGTCCGGAGGACACCATGTCCACAGTTTCCAAAAACAATTTGAAATGTGGACTCGTCAGACCACAGAACACTTTTCCACTTTGTATCAGTCCATCTTAGATGAGCTCGGGCCCAGCGAAGCCGACTGTGTTTCTGGGTGTTGTTGATAAACGGTTTTTGCCTTGCATAGGAGAGTTTTAACTTGCACTTACAGATGTAGCGACCAACTGTAGTTACTGACAGTGGTTTTCTGAAGTGTTCCTGAGCCCATGTGGTGATATCCTTTACACACTGATGTGGCTTGTTGATGCAGTACAGCCTGAGGGATGGAAGGTCACGGGCTTAGCTGCTTATGTGCAGTGATTTCTCCACATTCTCTCAACCCTTTGATGATATTACGGAGCGTAGATGGTGAAATCCCTAAATTCCTTGCAATAGCTGCTTGAGAAAGGTTTTTCTTAAACTGTTCAACAATTTGCTCAGGCATTTGTTGACAAAGTGGTGACCCTCGCCCCGTCCTTGTTTGGGAATGACTGAGCATTTCATGGAATCTACTTTTATACCCAATCATGGCACCCACCTGTTCCCAATTAGCCTGTTCACCTGTGGGATGTTCCAAATAAGTCTTTGATGAGCATTCCTCAAACGTTCTCACTCTTTTTTGCCACTTGTGCCAGCTTTTTTTGAAACATGTTGCAGGCATCAAATTCCAAAATGAGCTAATATTTGCAAAAAATAACAACGTTTACCAGTTGGAACGTTTAAAGGCCTACTGAAATGATTTTTTTAAATTTAAACGGGGATAGCAGATCCATTCTATGTGTCATACTTGATCATTTCGCGATATTGCCATATTTTTGCTGAAAGGATTTAGTAGAGAAAATCGACGATAAAGTTTGCAACTTTTGCTCGCTGATAAAAGAAAACCCTTGCCCCTACCAGAAGTAGCGTGACGTCACAAGCGGTAGTGCTGCTCACAATTCCCCGTTGTTTACAATGGAGCGAGAGATATTCGGAGCGAGAAAGCGACGATTACCCCATTAATTTGAGCGAGGATGAAAGATTCGTGGATGAGGAACGTTACAGTGACGGACTAGAATGCAGTTCAAGAGATATCTTTTTTCGCTCTGACCGTAACTTAGGTACAAGCTGGCTCTTTGGAATCCACACTCTCTCCTTTTTCTATTGTGGATCACGGATTTGTATTTTAAACCACCTGGGATACTATATCCTCTTGAAAATGAGAGTCGAGAAGGCGAAATGGACATTCACAGTGACTTTTATCTCCACGACAATACATCGACGAAGCTCTTTAGCATGAGCTAACATGATAGCATCTGTCTCAAATGCAGATGGAAACAAAATAAATAAATCCCTGACCGGAAGGATAGACAGAAGATCAACAATACTACTATCAGGAGACACCAAACCAAACACTGGACGTGTAAATACACGGTTAATGCTGTGCCGCCTGTCGAAGCCTAGCAATGCTGTTGATAACAACGCTAACTTAGCAACAGGACCTCGTCAGAGCTATGATAAAAACATTAGCGCTCCACCTACGCCAGCCAGCCCTCATCTGCTCATCAACACCCGTGCTCACCTGCGTTCCAGCGATCGCCGATGCGGTCGGCGGCCCGGAGACGTAGGAAGTCAAGGTGAGGTCGCGGGCGCTAGCGTCTGCTAGACAACAAAGTCCTCCTTGTTGTGTTGCTGCAGCCAGCCGCTAATACACCGATCCCACCTACAACGTTCTTCTTTGCAGCCTCCATTGTTCATTAAACAAAGTGCAAAAGATTCACCAACACCGATGTCCAGAATACTGTGGAATTTTGTCGAAGAAAACAGAGTGTCCAATAGGGTCCAAACACTTCCGTGGACCTCGCGACGTCACGCGCATACGTCATCCTCCAAAGACGTTTTGAACCGGAAGTTTAGCGGGAAATGTAAAATGTCACTTTATAAGTTAACCCGGCCGTATTGGCATGTGTTGCAATGTTAAGATGTCATCATTGATATATAAACTATCAGACTGCGTGGTCGCTAGTAGTGGCTTTCAGTAGGCCTTTAATATCTTGTCTTTGCAGTCAATTCAATTGAATATAAGTTGAAAAGGATTTGTTGTATTCTCTTTTTATTTACCATTTACACAACGTGACAACTTCACTGCTTTTGTATGTATATGTGTATGTATATATGTATATGTATATATGCATGTATATGTATATATGTAGAGTATATATGTGTATGTATAAATATAAATGTATGTATATGTGTATATATATTTGTATATATATATATATATATATATATATATATATATATATATATATATATATATATATATATATATATATATATATATATATATATATATATATATATATATATATATATATATATATATATATATATATATATATATATATATATATATATATATGTGTATTTATATATGTATGTACACTACCGTTCAAAAGTTTGGGGTCACATTGAAATGTCCTTATTTTTGAAGGAAAAGCACTGTACTTTTCAATGAAGATAACTTTAAGCTAGTCTTGACTTTAAAGAAATACACTCTATACATTGCTAATGTGGTAAATGACTATTCTAGCTGCAAATGTCTGGTTTTTGGTGCAATATCTACATAGGTGTATAGAGGCCCATTTCCAGCAACTATCACTCCAGTGTTCTAATGGTACAATGTGTTTGCTCATTGGCTCAGAAGGCTAATTGATGATTAGAAAACCCTTGTGCAATCATGTTCACACATCTGAAAACAGTTCAGCTCGTTACAGAAGCTACAAAACTGACCTTCTTTTGAGCAGATTGAGTTTCTGGAGCATCACATTTGTGGGGTCAATTAAACGTTCAAAATGGCCAGAAAAAGAGAACTTTCATCTGAAACTCGACAGTCTATTCTTGTTCTTAGAAATGAAGGCTATTCCACAAAATTGTTTGGGTGACCCCAAACTTTTGAACGGTAGTGTATATATATATATGTATGTTTCCATAAATGTGTCAATCTATCAAAAGAAATGGACCACCAAGAAATGTCCACTCTAGAGGACGCTGGTTCTAATGAGAATATATAATGGAATATAGTAAACGACATGTCAATGGTGTTTATCATGTGCTCACCATAGTCTGTGTTTTCTGGTTCCCAGCAGTTGGAGGGCCAGAAGTATGGAGTCTGCAGGCAGAAACATGGTTCAAAAAAGAAAGCAGGTAAAAGAAGGCCAACATCTCCATATGGTGTGTTCTTGTCATGTGAGGCCAGGCATAGTTGCATCTGTCACAATAAAACATTTGGTTTTCTAATCTGCTCACTAAAGCACATAATCTCCTTTCAGCACTCAGCCCGCTCGTGCATCTTGACTCTCTGCGGGCGACACCGAGCTCCACGTGAGAAACTCAATCTTGTGTGGATGGCCTTCAGCGTTCATTTCCACTGATGAGACGTGTGTGTTGTAGGAGGAGCTAACATGGCTACAATCCTGCCATTGATGTGTGTTTTATATGACACACACACACACACTTCTCCTCACACTCTCCATCTTGTTCTGCACACTGCACCGCAACTATTGTAGTGGAATTCATGTCCCTTTTACCTTTCTATTTTGTTTGTTGAGCCAGGTCGGAATGCATTAGGGTCGCCCTGACATTGTACATGTTACCTTGATTGTTTGTTATGCTGGCCTTTGACCCACCAGGAAGTGTATAAGTAACCAAGCTTTCTTTGATTCCTGCACGAGGGCGCATCATCCAACGTCTCCGGAGACACTTTCTGTATTCATGGCAACCCAATCCAACCTTGTACCATTTCATTATGAGGGAATACAACTCTGGTGATAACTTCTCTTTTCTTCCTGTTTAAGATTTGGACTTCCCACTACACTATCACAATCCCCAAATAACAGGTGCTAAATAGCGTGAAGTCTGCACACATTATTAGTGGCTGTGCTGCGGGTGATCTACTAAGACCGCACACACTATTAGTGGCTGTGCTGCGGGTGATCTACTAAGACCGCACACACTATTAGTGGCTGTGCTGCGGGTGATCTACTAAGACCGCACACACTATTATTGGCTGTGCTGCGGGTGATCTACTAAGACCGCACACACTCTTAGTGGCTGTGCTGCGGGTGATCTACTAAGACCGCACACACTATTAGTGGCTGTGCTGCGGGTGATCTACTAAGACCGCACACACTCTTAGTGGCTGTGCTGCGGGTGATCTACTAAGACCGCACACACTATTAGTGGCTGTGCTGCGGGTGATCTACTAAGACTGCACACACTATTAGTGGCTGTGCTGCGGGTGATCTACTAAGACTGCACACATTATTAGTGGCTGTGCTGCGGGTGATCTACTAAGACCGCACACACTATTAGTGGCTGTGCTGCGGGTGATCTACTAAGACCGCACACACTCTTAGTGGCTGTGCTGCGGGTGATCTACTAAGACCGCACACACTATTAGTGGCTGTGCTGCGGGTGATCTACTAAGACCGCACACACTCTTAGTGGCTGTGCTGCGGGTGATCTACTAAGACCGCACACACTATTAGTGGCTGTGCTGCGGGTGATCTACTAAGACTGCACACACTATTAGTGGCTGTGCTGCGGGTGATCTACTAAGACTGCACACATTATTAGTGGCTGTGCTGCGGGTGATGTACTAAGACCGCACACACTATTAGTGGCTGTGCTGCGGGTGATCTACTAAGACCGCACACACTATTAGTGGCTGTGCTGCGGGTGATGTACTAAGACCGCACACACTATTAGTGGCTGTGCTGCGGGTGATCTACTAAGACCGCACACACTATTAGTGGCTGTGCTGCGGGTGATCTACTAAGACCGCACACACTATTAGTGGCTGTGCTGCGGGTGATCTACTAAGACCGCACACACTATTAGTGGCTGTGCTGCGGGTGATCTACTAAGACCGCACACACTATTAGTGGCTGTGATGCGGGTGATCTACTAAGACCGCACACACTATTAGTGGCTGTGCTGCGGGTGATCTACTAAGACCGCACACACTATTAGTGGCTGTGCTGCGGGTGATCTACTAAGACCGCACACACTATTAGTGGCTGTGCTGCGGGTGATCTACTAAGACCGGACACACTATTAGTGGCTGTGCTGCGGGTGATCTACTAAGACCGCACACACTATTAGTGGCTGTGCTGCGGGTGATCTACTAAGACTGCACACACTATTAGTGGCTGTGCTGCGGGTGATCTACTAAGACCGCACACACTATTAGTGGCTGTGCTGCGGGTGATCTACTAAGACCGCACACACTATTAGTGGCTGTGCTGCGGGTGATCTACTAAGACCGCACACACTATTAGTGGCTGTGCTGCGGGTGATCTACTAAGACCGCACACACTATTAGTGGCTGTGCTGCGGGTGATCTACTAAGACCGCACACACTATTAGTGGCTGTGCTGCGGGTGATCTACTAAGACCGCACACACTATTAGTGGCTGTGCTGCGGGTGATCTGCTAAGACCGCACACACTATTAGTGGCTGTGCTGCGGGTGATCTACTAAGACCGCACACACTCTTAGTGGCTGTGCTGCGGGTGATCTACTAAGACCGCACACACTATTAGTGGCTGTGCTGCGGGTGATCTACTAAGACCGCACACACTATTAGTGGCTGTGCTGCGGGTGATCTACTAAGACCGCACACACTATTAGTGGCTGTGCTGCGGGTGATCTAAAGTTCAAGTTAAAGTACCAATGATTGTCACACACACACACACGAGGTGTGGCGAAATTATTCTCTGCATTTGACCCATCACCCTTGATCACCCCCTGGTAGGTGAGGGGAGCAGTGAGCAGCAGCGGTGGTGGCCGCACCCGGGAATCCTTTTTGGTGATTTAACCCCCAATTCCAAGCCTTGATGCTGAGTGCCAAGCAGGGAGGTAATGGCTCCCATTTTTATAGTCTTTGGTATGACTCGGCCGGGGTTTGAACTCACAACCTACCCATCTCAGGGCGGACACTCTAAGGCTTAAAAACCCTTCTTTTTAAAAAAGCCTTTTTTTTTTAGATATATGTGTGCTAGTTCTATTAGGCTATAACTATAAGTAGTTATATATTATTATTATTATTATTATTAGTTATTATAATTATATAATGATTATTATTATTATTAGTTATTATTTGATATCATTTATTATATAATTTGATAATTATAATAATTCTTCAATTCAATAATTATAATGATAATCCTTTAATTCGTAATTATTCTTCCTGAATTCTTCAATTCCTGACAGAATTCTTCCTGAATTACTTTTTAATTCTTTAATGAATAATTTTAATGATAACTCTAATAAATAATAATAATTTGATAGAATTTATTAAATCAAATAATAATAATTATAATAATAATAATAATATTATTATTATAATTAGTTATACTTATAACTAATTATAATAATATAATAGGTTTTTATATATATAATATATATATTCCTTATGTATATTATAATAAATATAACTATAACTAGTTATAGTTATAGTTATTGTTATTATTAGTTATTATAATTATAATTTTATAATTATTATTATTATTAGTTATTATTTGATATACATTATTATATAATTTGATAATTAATTAATTAATTCTTCATTATTATTCCTGAATTCTTCAATTCCTGACAGAATTGCTACTGCGACATCTAGTGGACACATTCAGAACAGCAGTTTCAGCCCATTTTCATACTTCGCTAACTCATCTCGCGGGCTCGTTGGCGGGCAATTTGGACACCCCTGCTTTAGTAGAGCAGGCCCTCAAAGTCCATCCACAAATGTAGAGAGATTTGTTTAATTGTGTTTTGTATTGTTGTGCAAGATGTTGCACGTCTGGAGTGTGCAGTATTTGTATTGTCGTGTAAGATGTTGCACGTCTGGAGTGTGCAGTATTTGTATTGTCGTGTAAGATGTTGCACGTCTGGAGTGTGCAGTATTTGTATTGTCGTATAAGATGTCGCACGTCTGGAGTGTGCAGTAAAAGATGGTGGTGTATAATGACCTCGGTGGCATTAAGGCATCAGAGTGTCAAGATGATTCTAGTATGTTGCTAACACCGGCAATGACTTGTTTGGATGATCAGATCCATTAGGAATGACAAACTGTAGAAGCTCAGCAGGAACTTACCTGAAACCTGTAGAAAGTGCCGTCATCTTTGAGAGTGAGGACATGGTCCGAGATGGGGAAGAAGTATCCGTGTGCGGCCATCAGCGTTCCGAGGTGAAGGGCCTCGACTGGAAGGGGAAGAGCAACACCCGAGTGAATCAGCGTGGTTTAGTCATTGCTGGTTTTAGGAGCAGAGGAGCATGTTGGGCAGCGCACACACACAGAGTACTTACAAGCAGACACAGCGTGTAGACAGAAAAGGGAGAATGGACGCATTTTGGTGTAAAAAGTCAAGATAAAGGTGAAGTTATAACACTGAAACACCCTCAGGAAGAGCTGCTTTAACACATGGCTAGCTAGCTAGCAGCTAACATCCATCTGCAGTGTTTTAGCTCTTTCCAAATCACTAATCCTGGTCTCCATGGTGACAAATAAAGTAAGTTTCTTACAAGTAGCATTATCACTGGAGGACGAGGAATAGCTAAACATGCTTCACTACACACCGTAGGAGGATACAATAGCTCACCGCTAACAAAAGCTAGCGCTCCTCAATGTAAACAAACGCCATGGGTGGATCTACACCTGACATCCACTGTAATTATACCAAGTACAAGAGCATATCTAATCAATACTACTATGATTTTTTTTTTTTTTAAATAGATAAAATAAAAATAAAAAATGTTTAAAAAACAATACTACTATGATTACATCGATATTTTTTATCATCACAAAATATTATTTTCCTTTTATTTAAAATGTATGTTATGTGTATAAAGTCAGTAAATATGTCCCTGGACACATGAGGACTTTGAATATGACCAATGTATGATCCTGTAACTACTTGGTATCAGATCGATACCTAAATGTGTGGTATCATCCAAAACTAATGTCAAGTATCAAAGAAGAGAAGAATAAGTGATTATTACATTTGAACAGAAGTGTAGATAGAACATGTTAAAAGAGAAAATAAGCAGATAATAACAGTAAATGAACAAGTGGATTAATGATCCATTTTTTACAGTTTGTCCCTCATAATGTGTACAAAATAATAGGTGTATAAATGACACAATATGTTACTGCATAATTAGGAGTCTTTGTTTGTTTACTTACTACTAAAAGACAAGTTGTCTAGTATGTTCAACATTTTATTGAAGGACTAAATGACAATAATAAACATATGTTTCATGTACACTAACATTGTTTGTTCCAATAAAGACAATAATGAAATTTTTTGTGGTCCCCTTTATTTAGAAAAGTATCAAAGTATCCAAAAGTATGGAAACACATTGTGGTAGCGGTACCAACATCTTGGTACTGGGACATGAGTAGACCATAGCAAGGACTGAAGACAGCAAGTCTGTGTTCATTGATGCTTTATTGACTTGTGGAATGTTTGTCAGAGTACTGTTGTGTCAGAGTCGTGTTGTGTCAATGTTTGTCAGAGTTGTGTTGTGTCAAAGTCGTGTTGTGTCAATGTTTGTCAGAGTTGTGTTGTGTCAGAGTCGTGTTGTGTCAATGTTTGTCAGAGTCCTGTTGTGTCAATGTTTGTTGTGTCAATGTTTGTTGTGTCAATGTTTGTCAGAGTCCTGTTGTGTCAGAGTCGTGTTGTGTCAATGTTTGTCAGAGTCCTGTTGTGTCAGAGTCGTGTTGTGTCAATGTTTTTCAGATTCCTGTTGTGTCAATGTTTGTTGTGTCAATGTTTGTTGTGTCAATGTTTGTCAGAGTCCTGTTGTGTCAGAGTCGTGTTGTGTCAATGTTTGTTGTGTCAATGTTTGTCAGAGTCGTGTTGTGTCAGAGTCGTGTTGTGTCAATGTTTGTCAGAGTCCTGTTGTGTCAATGTTTGTTGTGTCAATGTTTGTTGTGTCAATGTTTGTCAGAGTTGTGTTGTGTCAGAGTCGTGTTGTGTCAATGTTTGTCAGAGTCCTGTTGTGACAATGTTTGTTGTGTCAATGTTTGTTGTGTCAATGTTTGTCAGAGTCCTGTTGTGTCAGAGTCGTGTTGTGTCAATGTTTGTCAGAGTCCTGTTGTGTCAATGTTTGTTGTGTCAATGTTTGTTGTGTCAATGTTTGTCAGAGTCCTGTTGTGTCAGAGTCGTGTTGTGTCAATGTTGGTCAGAGTCCTGTTGTGTCAATGTTTGTTGTGTCAATGTTTGTCAGAGTCCTGTTGTGTCAGAGTCGTGTTGTGTCAATGTTTGTCAGAGTCGTGTTGTGTCAGAGTTGTGTTGTGTCAATGTTTGTCAGAGTCGTGTTGTGTCAGAGTCCTGTTGTGTCAATGTTTGTCAGAGTCCTGTTGTGTCAGAGTCGTGTTGTGTCAATGTTTGTCAGAGTCGTGTTGTGTCAGAGTCGTGTTGTGTCAATGTTTGTGAGAGTTCTGTTTTGTCAGAGTTGTGTTGTGTCAATGTTTGTCAGAGTCCTGTTGTGTCAGAGTCGTGTTGTGTCAATGTTTGTCAGAGTCGTGTTGTGTCAGAGTCGTGTTGTGTCAATGTTTGTCAGAGTTGTGTTGTGTCAATGTTTGTCAGAGTCGTGTTGTGTCAGAGTCGTGTTGTGTCAATGTTTGTCAGAGTCGTGTTGTGTCAATGTTTGTCAGAGTCGTGTTGTGTCAGAGTTGTGTTGCGTCAATGTTTGTCAGAGTCCTGTTGTGTCAGAGTCATGTTGTGTCAATGTTTGTCAGAGTCGTGTTGTGTCAATGTTTGTCAGAGTCGTGTTGTGTCAGAGTTGTGTTGCGTCAATGTTTGTCAGAGTCCTGTTGTGTCAGAGTCATGTTGTGTCAATGTTTGTCAGAGTCGTGTTGTGTCAATGTTTGTCAGAGTTTTGTTGTGTCAGAGTTGTGTTGTGTCTATGTTTGTCAGAGTCTTGTTGTGTCAGAGTCGTGTTGTGTCAATGTTTGTCAATGTTTGTTGTGTCAATGTTTGTTGTGTCAATGTTTGTCAGAGTTGTGTTGTGTCAGAGTCGTGTTGTGTCAGAGTTGTGTTGTGTCAATGTTTGTCAGAGTCCTCTTGTGTCAGAGTCGTGTTGTGTCAATGTTTGTCAGAGTCGTGTTGTGTCAGAGTCATGTTGTGTCAATGTTTGTCAGAGTTGTGTTGTGTCAGAGTCGTGTTGTGTCAATGTTTGTCAGAGTCGTGTTGTGTCAGAGTCGTGTTGTGTCAATGTCTGTCAGAGTCGTGTTGTGTCAGAGTTGTGTTGTGTCAATGTTTGTCAGAGTCGTGTTGTGTCAATGTTTGTCAGAGTTCTGTTGTGTCAGAGTTGCGTTGTGTCAATGTTTGTCAGAGTCCTGTTGTGTCAGAGTCGTGTTGTGTCAATGTTTGTCAGAGTCCTGCTGTGTCAGAGTCGTGTTGTGTCAATGTTTGTCAGATTCCTGCTGTGTCAGAGTCGTGTTGTGTCAATGTTTGTCAGAGTCGTGTTGTGTCAATGTTTGTTGTGTCAATGTTTGTTGTGTCAATGTTTGTTGTGTGAATGTTTGTTGTGTCAATGTTTGTCATAGTCCTGTGTTGTCAATGTTTGTTGTGTCAATGTTTGTTGTGTCAATGTTTGTTGTGTCAATGTTTGTCAGAGTCGTGTTGTGTCAATGTTTGTTGTGTCAATGTTTGTTGTGTCAATGTTTGTTGTGTCTATGTATATTGTGTCAATGTTTGTTGTGTCAATTTTTGTTGTGTCTATGTTTGTTGTCTCAATGTTTGTTGTGTCAATGTTTGTTGTGTCAATGTTTGTCAGAGTCGTGTTGTGTCAATGTTTGTTGTGTCAATGTTTGTTGTGTCAATGTTTGTTGTGTCAATGTTTGTTGTGTGAATGTTTGTTGTGTCAATGTTTGTTGTGTCAATGTTTTTTGTGTCAATGTTTGTCAGAGTCGTGTTGTGTCAATGTTTGTTGTGTCAATGTTTGTTGTGTCAATGTTTGTTGTGTCAATGTGTGTTGTGTGAATGTTTGTTGTGTCAATGTTTGTTGTGTCAATGTTTGTTGTGTTAATGTTTGTCAGAGTCGTGTTGTGTCAATGTTTGTTGTGTGAATGTTTGTTGTGTTAATGTTTGTCAGAGTCGTGTTGTGTCAATGTTTGTTGTGTCAATGTTTGTTGTGTCAATGTTTGTTGTGTCAATATTTGTCAGAGTCGTGTTGTGTCAATGTTTGTTGTGTCAATGTTTGTTGTGTCACTGTTTGTTGTGTGAATGTTTGTTGTGTCAATGTTTGTTGTGTCCATGTTTGTTGTGTCAATGTTTGTTGTGTGAATGTTTGTTGTGTCAATGTTTGTTGTGTGAATGTTTGTTGTGTGAATGTTTGTTGTGTGAATGTTTGTTGTGTCAATGTTTGTTGTGTGAATGTTTGTTGTGTGAATGTTTGTTGTGTGAATGTTTGTTGTGTCAATGTTTGTTGTGTCAATGTTTGTTGTGTGAATGTTTGTTGTGTGAATTTTTGTTGTGTCAATGTTTGTTGTGTCAATGTTTGTTCTGTCAATGTTTGTTGTGTCAATGTTTGTTGTGTCAATGTTTGTTGTGTCAATGTTTGTTGTGTCAATGTTTGTCAGAGTCCTGTTGTGTCAATGTTTGTTGTGTGAATGTTTGTTGTGTCAATGTTTGTTGTGTGAATGTTTGTTGTGTCAATGTTTGTTGTGTGAATGTTTGTTGTGTGAATGTTTTTTGTGTCAATGTTTGTTGTGTGAATGTTTGTTGTGTCAATGTTTGTTGTGTCAATGTTTGTCAGAGTCCTGTTGTGTCAATGTTTGTTGTGTCAATGTTTGTTGTGTCAATGTTTGTTATGTGAATGTTTGTTGTGTGAATGTTTGTTGTGTCAATGTTGTTGTGTCAATGTTTGTTGTGTCAATGTTTATTGTGTCAATGTTTGTCAGAGTCCTGTTGTGTCAATGTTTGTTGTGTGAATGTTTGTTGTGCGCTCGCTCCGCATTTGAAACATCACGTAATGACGAACACGTCATCGTCGCCGCCACAAACCCTTTGATGGCGTGGAGACCCATCAGTCAGGCTCGCCGCCTGTTTGTGTCATGATGCAATGCCATGGAAATGCCCCCCCCCCCCCCCCTCTACCTCAAAGAACTGCTCACCCCCAAATCCTCCGCTCCGGACAGGCCAACCTCCGAGGACAAAGCTCCCAACTATAGGAGACCGAGCTTTCTGCTCCGCTGCTCCCAGTCTGTGGAACGCTCTCCCTGACCATCTGAGGGCACCACAGACTGTGGATGCTTTTAAAAGTTAAGTTAAAGTTAAAGTAGCAATAATTTTCACACACACACACTAGGTGTGGTGAAATCTGTCCTTTGCATTTGACCCATCACCTTTGTTCACCCCCTGGGAGGTGAGGGGAGCAGTGGGCAGCAGCGGTGGCCGCGCCAGGGAATCATTTTTGGTGATTTAACCCCCAATTCCAAGCCTTGATGCTGAGTGCCAAGCAGGGAGGTAATGGCTCCCATTTTTATAGTCTTTGGTATGACTCGGCCGGGGTTTGAACTCACAACCTACCCATCTCAGGGCGGACACTCTAAGGCTTAAAAACCCTTCTTTTTAAAAAAGCCTTTTTTAGATATATGTGTGCTAGTTCTGTTAGGCTGTTCTAGTTTGTATTTTTTGTACTATTCATTTTACTTGTTGGGGTATTTGTGGTGCTAGCATTGTTGTTTTGTTTTTGTTTTTGTTTTTTTAAATGCACTGTTGCACTTTGAGCTTGTTTGCTCAAGGTAAAGTGCTTTTACAAATAAAATCTATTATTATTATTATGTGTCTGTCTGGTTCCTCTTCCCCAGGGCTATTCACCCGGCGGCCCCGGGGCCAAATCTGACAGCATATCGGCCCTCAGGTTCCTTTCAAAACTTGGGAGACTTGCAGCTCATTCCTAGAAAGACTAAAGTGCTGCTGAAGTCTTGTCATGTACATAACTGAGGTGTTCCTCAAGGCAGCGCTCTAAGTCCTCTCCTTTTTGATGTGACCAATGTGTTGCTGCAGCTTGTTCACTTCACATGTAGTCCTCTCTTCAACTTCTTTACTTGTACTAGCGGTGTTCCTCAAGGTTCCATGTTAGGTCCTCTCTTCAACTTCTTTACTTGTACTAGCGGTCTTCCTCAAGGTTCCATGTTAGGTCCTCTCTTCAACTTCTTTACTTGTACTAGCGGTGTTCCTCAAGGTTCCATGATAGGTCCTCTCTTCAACTTCTTTACTTGTACTAGCGGTGTTCCTCAAGGTTCCATGTTAGGTCCTCTCTTCAACTTCTTTACTTGTACTAGCGGTGTTCCTCAAGGTTCCATGTTAGGTCCTCTCTTCAACTTCTTTACTTGTACTAGCGGTGTTCCTCAAGGTTCCATGTTAGGTCCTCTCTTCAACTTCTTTACTTGTACTAGCGGTGTTCCTCAAGGTTCCATGTTAGGTCCTCTCTTCAACTTCTTTACTTGTACTAGCGGTGTTCCTCAAGGTTCCATGATAGGTCCTCTCTTCAACTTCTTTACTTGTACTAGCGGTGTTCCTCAAGGTTCCATGTTAGGTCCTCTCTTCAACTTCTTTACTTGTACTAGCGGTGTTCCTCAAGGTTCCATGTTAGGTCCTCTCTTCAACTTCTTTACTTGTACTAGCGGTGTTCCTCAAGGTTCCATGATAGGTCCTCTCTTCAACTTCTTTACTTGTACTAGCGGTGTTCCTCAAGGTTCCATGTTAGGTCCTCTCTTCAACCTCTTTACTTGTACTAGCGGTGTTCCTCAAGGTTCCATGTTAGGTCCTCTCTTCAACTTCTTTACTTGTACTAGCGGTGTACCTCAAGGTTCCATGTTAGGTCCTCTCTTCAACTTCTTTACTTGTACTAGCGGTGTTCCTCAAGGTTCCATGTTAGGTCCTCTCTTCAACTTATTTACTTGTACTAGCGGTGTTCCTCAAGGTTCCATGTTAGGTCCTCTCTTCAACTTCTTTACTTGTACTAGCGGTGTTCCTCAAGGTTCCATGTTAGGTCCTCCCTTCAACTTCTTTACTTGTACTAGCGGTGTTCCTCAAGGTTCCATGATAGGTCCTCTCTTCAACTTCTTTACTTGTACTAGCGGTGTTCCTCAAGGTTCCATGATAGGTCCTCTCTTCAACTTCTTTACTTGTACTAGCGGTGTTCCTCAAGGTTCCATGTTAGGTCCTCTCTTCAACCTCTTTACTTGTACTAGCGGTGTTCCTCAAGGTTCCATGATAGGTCCTCTCTTCAACTTCTTTACTTGTACTAGCGGTGTTCCTCAAGGTTCCATGATAGGTCCTCTCTTCAACTTCTTTACTTGTACTAGCGGTGTTCCTCAAGGTTCCATGTTAGGTCCTATCTTCAACTTCTTTACTTGTACTAGCGGTGTTCCTCAAGGTTCCATGATAGGTCCTCTCTTCAACTTCTTTACTTGTACTAGCGGTGTTCCTCAAGGTTCCATGTTAGGTCCTCTCTTCAACTTCTTTACTTGTACTAGCGGTGTTCCTCAAGGTTCCATGATAGGTCCTCTCTTCAAATTCTTTACTTGTACTAGCGGTGTTCCTCAAGGTTCCATGTTAGGTCCTCTCTTCAACCTCTTTACTTGTACTAGCGGTGTTCCTCAAGGTTCCATGTTAGGTCCTCTCTTCAACTTCTTTACTTGTACTAGCGGTGTTCCTCAAGGTTCCATGATAGGTCCTCTCTTCAACTTCTTTACTTGTACTAGCGGTGTTCCTCAAGGTTCCATGTTAGGTCCTCTCTTCAACTTCTTTACTTGTACTAGCGGTGTTCCTCAAGGTTCCATGATAGGTCCTCTCTTCAACTTCTTTACTTGTACTAGCGGTGTTCCTCAAGGTTCCATGTTAGGTCCTCTCTTCAACCTCTTTACTTGTACTAGCGGTGTTCCTCAAGGTTCCATGTTAGGTCCTCTCTTCAACTTCTTTACTTGTACTAGCGGTGTACCTCAAGGTTCCATGTTAGGTCCTCTCTTCAACTTCTTTACTTGTACTAGCGGTGTTCCTCAAGGTTCCATGTTAGGTCCTCTCTTCAACGTATTTACTTGTACTAGCGGTGTTCCTCAAGGTTCCATGTTAGGTCCTCTCTTCAACCTCTTTACTTGTACTAGCGGTGTTCCTCAAGGTTCCATGTTAGGTCCTCTCTTCAACGTATTTACTTGTACTAGCGGTGTTCCTCAAGGTTCCATGTTAGGTCCTCTCTTCAACCTCTTTACTTGTACTAGCGGTGTTCCTCAAGGTTCCATGTTAGGTCCTCTCTTCAACTTCTTTACTTGTACTAGCGGTGTTCCTCAAGGTTCCATGTTAGGTCCTCTCTTCAACCTCTTTACTTGTACTAGCGGTGTTCCTCAAGGTTCCATGTTAGGTCCTCTCTTCAACTTCTTTACTTGTACTAGCGGTGTTCCTCAAGGTTCCATGTTAGGTCCTCTCTTCAACCTCTTTACTTGTACTAGCGGTGTTCCTCAAGGTTCCATGTTAGGTCCTCTCTTCAACTTCTTTACTTGTACTAGCGATGCTCCTCAAGGTTCCATGTTAGGTCCTCTCTTCAACTTCTTTACTTGTACTAGCGGTGTTCCTCAAGGTTCCATGATAGGTCCTCTCTTCAACTTCTTTACTTGTACTAGCGGTGCTCCTCAAGGTTCCATGTTAGGTCCTCTCTTCAACTTCTTTACTTGTACTAGCGGTGTTCCTCAAGGTTCCATGATAGGTCCTCTCTTCAACTTCTTTACTTGTACTAGCGGTGTTCCTCAAGGTTCCATGTTAGGTCCTCTCTTCAACTTCTTTACTTGTACTAGCGGTGTTCCTCAAGGTTCCATGATAGGTCCTCTCTTCAACTTCTTTACTTGTACTAGCGGTGTTCCTCAAGGTTCCATGTTAGGTCCTCTCTTCAACTTCTTTACTTGTACTAGCGGTGTTCCTCAAGGTTCCATGTTAGGTCCTCTCTTCAACTTCTTTACTTGTACTAGCGGTGCTCCTCAAGGTTCCATGTTAGGTCCTCTCTTCAACTTCTTTACTTGTACTAGCGGTGTTCCTCAAGGTTCCATGTTAGGTCCTCTCTTCAACTTCTTTACTTGTACTAGCGGTGTTCCTCAAGGTTCCATGTTAGGTCCTCTCTTCAACTTCTTTACTTGTACTAGCGGTGTTCCTCAAGGTTCCATGTTAGGTCCTCTCTTCAACTTCTTTACTTGTACTAGCGGTGTTCCTCAAGGTTCCATGTTAGGTCCTCTCTTCAACTTCTTTACTTGTACTAGCGGTGTTCCTCAAGGTTCCATGTTAGGTCCTCTCTTCAACTTCTTTACTTGTACTAGCGGTGTTCCTCAAGGTTCCATGTTAGGTCCTCTCTTCAACTTCTTTACTTGTACTAGCGGTGTTCCTCAAGGTTCCATGTTAGGTCCTCTCTTCAACTTCTTTACTTGTACTAGCGGTGCTCCTCAAGGTTCCATGTTAGGTCCTCTCTTCAACTTCTTTACTTGTACTAGCGGTGTTCCTCAAGGTTCCATGATAGGTCCTCTCTTCAACTTCTTTACTTGTACTAGCGGTGTTCCTCAAGGTTCCATGTTAGGTCCTCTCTTCAACTTCTTTACTTGTACTAGCGGTGTTCTTCAAGGTTCCATGTTAGGTCCTCTCTTCAACTTCTTTACTTGTACTAGCGGTGTTCCTCAAGGTTCCATGTTAGGTCCTCTCTTCAACTTCTTTACTTGTACTAGCGGTGTTCCTCAAGGTTCCATGTTAGGTCCTCTCTTCAACCTCTTTACTTGTACTAGCGGTGTTCCTCAAGGTTCCATGTTAGGTCCTCTCTTCAACTTCTTTACTTGTACTAGCGGTGTTCCTCAAGGTTCCATGATAGGTCCTCTCTTCAACTTCTTTACTTGTACTAGCGGTGTTCCTCAAGGTTCCATGTTAGGTCCTCTCTTCAACTTCTTTACTTGTACTAGCGGTGTTCCTCAAGGTTCCATGATAGGTCCTCTCTTCAACTTCTTTACTTGTACTAGCGGTGTTCCTCAAGGTTCCATGTTAGGTCCTCTCTTCAACCTCTTTACTTGTACTAGCGGTGTTCCTCAAGGTTCCATGTTAGGTCCTCTCTTCAACTTCTTTACTTGTACTAGCGGTGTACCTCAAGGTTCCATGTTAGGTCCTCTCTTCAACTTCTTTACTTGTACTAGCGGTGTTCCTCAAGGTTCCATGTTAGGTCCTCTCTTCAACGTATTTACTTGTACTAGCGGTGTTCCTCAAGGTTCCATGTTAGGTCCTCTCTTCAACCTCTTTACTTGTACTAGCGGTGTTCCTCAAGGTTCCATGTTAGGTCCTCTCTTCAACTTCTTTACTTGTACTAGCGGTGTTCCTCAAGGTTCCATGTTAGGTCCTCTCTTCAACTTCTTTACTTGTACTAGCGGTGTTCCTCAAGGTTCCATGATAGGTCCTCTCTTCAACTTCTTTACTTGTACTAGCGGTGCTCCTCAAGGTTCCATGTTAGGTCCTCTCTTCAACTTCTTTACTTGTACTAGCGGTGTTCCTCAAGGTTCCATGTTAGGTCCTCTCTTCAACTTCTTTACTTGTACTAGCGGTGTTCCTCAAGGTTCCATGTTAGGTCCTCTCTTCAACTTCTTTACTTGTACTAGCGGTGTTCCTCAAGGTTCCATGTTAGGTCCTCTCTTCAACTTCTTTACTTGTACTAGCGGTGTTCCTCAAGGTTCCATGTTAGGTCCTCTCTTCAACTTCTTTACTTGTACTAGCGGTGTTCCTCAAGGTTCCATGTTAGGTCCTCTCTTCAACTTCTTTACTTGTACTAGCGGTGTTCCTCAAGGTTCCATGTTAGGTCCTCTCTTCAACTTCTTTACTTGTACTAGCGGTGCTCCTCAAGGTTCCATGTTAGGTCCTCTCTTCAACTTCTTTACTTGTACTAGCGGTGTTCCTCAAGGTTCCATGTTAGGTCCTCTCTTCAACTTCTTTACTTGTACTAGCGGTGTTCCTCAAGGTTCCATGTTAGGTCCTCTCTTCAACTTCTTTACTTGTACTAGCGGTGTTCCTCAAGGTTCCATGTTAGGTCCTCTCTTCAACTTCTTTACTTGTACTAGCGGTGCTCCTCAAGGTTCCATGTTAGGTCCTCTCTTCAACTTCTTTACTTGTACTAGCGGTGTTCCTCAAGGTCCCATGTTAGGTCCTCTCTTCAACTTCTTTACTTGTACTAGCGGTGTTCCTCAAGGTCCCATGTTAGGTCCTCTCTTCAACTTCTTTACTTGTACTAGCGGTGTTCCTCAAGGTTCCATGTTAGGTCCTCTCTTCAACTTCTTTACTTGTACTAGCGGTGTTCCTCAAGGTTCCATGTTAGGTCCTCTCTTCAACTTCTTTACTTGTACTAGCGGTGTTCCTCAAGGTTCCATGTTAGGTCCTCTCTTCAACTTCTTTACTTGTACTAGCGGTGTTCCTCAAGGTTCCATGTTAGGTCCTCTCTTCTTCATCATTCAACAGTTTGTAGAAGAGCCTTTAAAAAGATAACTTTGACAAAGGAGACCGGGCTTTCTGCTCCGCCGCTCCCAGTCTGTGAAACGCTCTCCCTGACCACCTGAGGCCACCACAGACTGTGGATGCTTTTAAAATACGCTTAAAAACCCTTCTTTAAAATTTTTTTTTTTTAAAAAGCCTTTTTTTAGATATATGCATATTATTTTTAGCTATTTGGCTGTTCTAGTTTTTATTTTTATTTATTTTTTATTATCTTTTTATTTTTTATTTTATTTTTTAATATACTGCAGCACTTTTAGGTTGTTTACTCAATGTAAAGTGATTTTTACAAATAAAATCTATTATTATTATTATTATTATTATTATTATTATTATTATAAAGTAAATAGACCAAAAATCAGATGACAATGCTGTTTTTGTGGAATGCACAAAATAAGACGAATAGTTTGAGGTCCTCAGCTTTCTGGAAATGTGGCCCCCAAAACAAGTGAGTGTAATATCCCTGCTCTGCATGCTATACTCTCAGTAGTTGGTGGGAAGAAATTAAATGTACTTCTTCTGTCTTCTTTTCAAACATGTTGAATTGTCCAAGTGATGTTCTTAAACAAATATAAGCATGTCAGATGCCTAGAGGGCGCTAACTCTCCAGCGTATGTGACCCTGTATCTCGCCCTCTTACAGCTTCTAGGACCAAGTGACGTACGTACGTAACACCTGCAACACCTGGAACACCTGCATGTGCTTTAGTCAGGCCGTGTCCACCAACTAAATTAGTCCAATTTTTGAAGGAGTTTGGCTCTAAATATGCATCCTCATGATAAAATATGCATCCTACAAGCCATGGAAATGACCTTCAGCTGATCCTGTTCGCTTTTTGGAAAAGGCAGACTTTACACTGCAAACCAAATCTGAAAGTCATTTTGATAGTAGGCTAATATAGCTAATATAGACACTTACATCATGTGTTGTCTTCATTATAACACTTATATAAGACTTTTAAAGTCATTTTGATAGTAGGCGAATATAACTAATATAGACACTTACATCATGTGTTGTCTTCTTTATAACACTTATATAAGACTTTTAAAGTCATTTTGATAGTAGGCGAATATAGCTAATATAGACACTTACATCATGTGTTGTCTTCATTATAACACTTATATAAGACTTTTAAAGTCATTTTGATAGTAGGCTAATATAGCTAATATAGACACTTACATCATGTGTTGTCTTCATTATAACACTTATATAAGACTTTTAAAGTCATTTTGATAGTAGGCTAATATAGACACTTACATCATGTGTTGCCTTCATTATAACACTTATATAAGACTGTGAAAGTCATGTTGATAGTAGGCTAATATAGCTAATATAGACACTTACATCATGTGTTGTCTTCATTATAACACTTATATAAGACTTTTAAAGTCATTTTGATAGTAGGCGAATATAACTAATATAGACACTTACATCATGTGTTGTCTTCATTATAACACTTATATAAGACTTTTAAAGTCATTTTGATAGTAGGCGAATATAGCTAATATAGACACTTACATCATGTGTTGTCTTCATTATAACACTTATATAAGACTTTTAAAGTCATTTTGATAGTAGGCTAATATAGCTAATATAGACACTTACATCATGTGTTGTCTTCATTATAACACTTATATAAGACTTTTAAAGTCATTTTGATAGTAGGCTAATATAGACACTTACATCATGTGTTGCCTTCATTATAACACTTATATAAGACTGTGAAAGTCATGTTGATAGTAGGCTAATATAGCTAATATAGACACTTACATCATGTGTTGTCTTCATTATAACACTTATATAAGACTTTTAAAGTCATTTTGATAGTAGGCTAATATAGCTAATATAGACACTTACATCATGTGTTGTCTTCATTATAACACTTATAAAAGACTGTGAAAGTCATGTTGATAGTAGGCTAATATAGCTAATATAGACACTTACATCATGTGTTGTCTTCATTATAACACTTATATAAGACTTTTAAAGTCATTTTGAGAGTAGGCTAATATAGACACTTACATCATGTGTTGCCTTCATTATAACACTTATAAAAGACTGTGAAAGTCATGTTGATAGTAGGCTAATATAGCTAATATAGACACTTACATCATGTGTTGTCTTCATTATAACACTTATATAAGACTTTTAAAGTCATTTTGATAGTAGGCTAATATAGACACTTACATCATGTGTTGCCTTCATTATAACACTTATATAAGACTTTTAAAGTCATTTTGATAATAGGCTAATATAACTAATATAGACACTTACATTGTGTGTTTCCTTCATTATAACACTTATACAAGACTGTGAAAGTCATGTTGATAGTAGGCTAATATAAACACTTACATCATGTGTTGTCTTCATTATAACACTTATATAAGACTTTTCATTTTTTGCGGCTCCAGAAAGATTTTTAAATTTTTATTTTGGTCCAATATGGCTTTTTTAACATTACAGGTGGCCGACCCCGGGGGTAAACCATCATTGGCAACATAAGCTAGCTGGTTCTTGTTAGGTTTGTGGCTTTAAAAAATGCAAGTTGCGAACAGAAGCTGTAATTTACACCAACTGATGTCATAAGACTAATAATGCGTACATCTAAATGAGCTTGTCTGAGGATCTCTTTTGAAATCTCTGCTCTTTAGTTAAGTTGATAGGACACACAAAAGTGTGTGTCTTCACGTGTGTGCGCAACATGTATCAATAAATAACGACTCCTAATTGATTCAAAGCTGCTTATATTCAAACCCATCTGACGCACAACTGGACAATGTGTTGTATCACCACCGTGCTAACGACACGCACTATGATAGCCGCCAAAAATAAGACGTCAAAATACGTTCAAAAGGACAATCAGTAAATATTTTCACCGAAGCAAACATGGTGAGAACACAACAAATGCAATAACATGCAAGCAGGAATCACTGATGTGAGTCAGTCACAAACACGTGTTGCCATGGTAACCCGGGGTAAGTAGGTAATGCATCAAAGTAAAAGATGACCCCCCCCACTGGCTTTTAGCATGAAGGTAATACTGAGGAATATGATCATCTCTTACCTTGATCTTCAATGACTAGGTTCTTGATCATCCACTGTACAATATCAGAACCTGGAAAGGAAGAAGGGTATTACTACGGATGGTCATATCATCTGTGCATACCACTTTGCTCATCACAGTGCATTGCAATTTCTCTCGCCTTACACTTTGTGGGCGGCTGATATCCCGACTATTATCTGGCAGCCTCTCCAAAGCCGCTCTGCGTTAATTTAAATGACCACAGGTACCATTTGTGGTACACTTCTTACAGTCAGGGGCCATACCGTTATAGTAGGAGCTCAGCTGTCTTCATATGTCCACTGGGAATCCAACTTTTCACATCAGTGGTCCTCAACCACCGCTCGCTACCCCACAGAGACGTTCAATTGTTTATAACCAATTGCATTTTCTCCTACTTCACTTTGGCCAGTCCCGGCAGACACACCAACAAGTTTGTATTCTACAACTCCTGATAGGAAGTCACCATTTGCTGTATTTGTTACATCTTTGTCACATGCGACAATGCACATTCATGAACATATCACATGTAAAGGAGAATCATGGTAGCCAAAAGCTAGCTTCCATCTGCAGTCCATGATGACCAGAGATCAGGAACAAAGTGACCATAGTAGTTAAGTTCAGGAACAAAGTGAGCATAGTAGTTAAGATCAGGAACAGAGTGACCATAGTAGTTAAGTTCAGGAACAAAGTGACCATAGTAGTTAAGATCAGGAACAGAGTGACCATAATAGTTAAGTTCAGGAACAAAGTGACCATAGTAGTTAAGATCAGGAACAGAGTGACCATAATAGTTAAGTTCAGGAACAAAGTGACCATAGTAGTTAAGATCAGGAACAGAGTGACCAGAGTAGTTAAGTTCAGGAACAAAGTGACCATAGTAGTTAAGATCAGGAACAGAGTGACCATAGTAGTTAAGTTCAGGAACAGAGTGACCATAGTAGTTAAGATCAGGAACAGAGTGACCATAGTAGTTAAGTTCAGGAACAGAGTGACCATAGTAGTTAAGATCAGGAACAGAGTGAGCATAGTAGTTAAGATCAGGGACAAAGTGAGCATAGTAGTTAAGATCAGGAACAAAGTGAGCATAGTAGTTAAGATCAGGAACAAAGTGAGCATAGTAGTTAAGATCAGGAACAAAGTGAGCATAGTAGTTAAGATCAGGAACAAAGTGAGCATAGTAGCTAAGATGTGGGCTCTGTACCAAGGATGTCGTTGTGGCTTGTACAGCCCTTTGAGACACTTGTGATTTAGGGCTATATAAATAAACATTGATTGATTGATTGATTGATTGAAGATCAGGAACAAAGTGACCGTAGTAGTTAAGATCAGGAACAAAGTGACCATAGTAGTTAAGATCAGGAACAAAGTGAGCATAGTAGTTAAGATCAGGAACAAAGTGAGCATAGTAGTTAAGGTCAGGAACAAAGTGACCATAGTAGTTAAGATCAGGAACAAAGTGAGCATAGTAGTTAAGATCAGGAACAAAGTGAGCATAGTAGTTAAGGTCAGGAACAAAGTGAGCATAGTAGTTAAGATCAGGAACAAAGTGAGCATAGTAGTTAAGATCAGGAACAAAGTGACCATAGTAGTTAAGATCAGGAACAAAGTGAGGGTAGTAGTTAAGATCAGGAACAAAGTGAGCATAGTAGTTAAGGTCAGGAACAAAGTGAGCATAGTAGTTAAGATCAGGAACAAAGTGAGCATAGTAGTTAAGATCAGGAACAAAGTGAGCATAGTAGTTAAGATCAGGAACAAAGTGAGCATAGTAGTTAAGATCAGGAACAAGGTGAGCATAGTAGTTAAGATCAGGATCAAAGTGAGCATAGTAGTTAAGATCAGGAACAAAGTGAGCATAGTAGTTAAGATCAGGAACAAGGTGAGCATAGTAGTTAAGATCAGGAACAAAGTGACCATAGTAGCTAAGATCAGGAACAAGGTGAGCATAGTAGTTAAGATCAGGAACAAAGTGAGCATAGTAGTTAAGATCAGGAACAAAGTGAGCATAGTAGTTAAGATCAGGAACAAAGTGACCATAGTAGTTAAGATCAGGAACAAAGTGAGCATAGTAGTTAAGATCAGGAACAAAGTGAGCATAGTAGTTAAGATCAGGAACAAAGTGAGCCTAGTAGTTAAGATCAGGAACAAAGTGAGCATAGTAGTTAAGATCAGGAACAAAGTGAGCATAGTAGTTAAGATCAGGATCAAAGTGAGCATAGTAGTTAAGATCAGGAACAAAGTGAGCCTAGTAGTTAAGATCAGGAACAAAGTGACCATAGTAGTTAAGATCAGGAACAAAGTGAGCATAGTAGTTAAGATCAGGAACAGAGTGAGCATAGTAGTTAAGATCAGGAACAAAGTGAGCATAGTAGTTAAGATCAGGAACAAAGTGAGCATAGTAGTTAAGATCAGGAACAGAGTGAGCATAGTAGTTAAGATCAGGAACAAAGTGAGCATAGTAGTTAAGATCAGGAACAAAGTGAGCATTGTAGTTAAGATCAGGAACTAAGTGACCATAGTAGTTAAGATCAGGAACAAAGTGAGCATAGTAGTTAAGATCAGGAACAAAGTGAGCATAGTAGTTAAGATCAGGAACTAAGTGACCATAGTAGTTAAGATCAGGAACAAAGTGAGCATAGTAGTTAAGATCAGGAACAAAGTGAGCATAGTAGTTAAGATCAGAAACAAGGTGAGCATAGTAGTTAAGATCAGGAACAAAGTGAGCATAGTAGTTAAGATCAGGAACAAAGTGAGCATAGTAGTTAAGATCAGAAACAAGGTGAGCATAGTAGTTAAGATCAGGAACAAAGTGACCATAGTAGTTAAGATCAGGAACAAAGTGACCATAGTAGTTAAGATCAGGAACAAGGTGAGCATAGTAGTTAAGATCAGGAACAAAGTGACCATAGTAGTTAAGATCAGGAACAAAGTGACCATAGTAGTTAAGATCAGGAACAAGGTGAGCATAGTAGTTAAGATCAGGAACAAAGTGACCATAGTAGTTAAGATCAGGAACAAAGTGACCATAGTAGCTAAGATCAGGAACAAGGTGAGCATAGTAGTTAAGATCAGGAACAAAGTGAGCATAGTAGTTAAGATCAGGAACAAGGTGAGCATAGTAGTTAAGATCAGGAACAAAGTGACCATAGTAGCTAAGATCAGGAACAAGGTGAGCATAGTAGTTAAGATCAGGAACAAAGTGAGCATAGTAGTTAAGATCAGGAACAAGGTGAGCATAGTAGTTAAGATCAGGAACAAAGTGAGCATAGTAGTTAAGATCAGGAACAAGGTGAGTATAGTAGTTAAAAGTGCTAAATTGTTGCATATAATAATTGTGCTGAAGGAAGAAAATACACATCACCTTTGGCCTAGTAAGTTGTTATTATTGCACTATTACACAAGTAGTTAGCAATAATCAAGAAGGTCAACCAACAAACAAGATTTCTCTACAGAATCTCCTCTCTGGTCAACAAAAGCACCATGAAGATTCTAGCGGGAACTCTCCTTCAACCCTTTTCCCATTACGCATGCACCTCCTGGTACCCTAGCACCTCCAAAACCCTCAAATCTAGACTCCAAACATCCCAGGACAAGCTAGTCAGGTTACTTCTAGACCTCCACCCCAGATCACACCTCACTCCTACCCACTTCTCTAAAGTGGGCTGGCTCAGGGTTTAGGACAGAGTAAAACAACTTGCACTGAGCCTAGTCTATAAAATCCGCTACACCTCCCCGATACCGAAGTACATGTCAAACTACTTCCTTAACGTAAATGACCGCCATAACCACAACACCAGGGGGAGCTCCACTAACCACGTTAAACCCAGATTCCCATCTAACAAAGGTCTTAACTCATTCTCCTTCTATGCCACATCAATGTGGAATGCACTCCCAACAGGTGTAAAAGAAAGGGCATCTCTATCCTCCTTCAAAACCGCAATAAAAGAACACCTACAGGTAACTCCAACCCTAAACTAACACCACATCCCACCTCCCCGGATTGTAAATAATCAAATGTATATACTTGTTCTTATGCTTTCTGAACTCACTATGTTGTCTGCTGGCTGTACATATCCTACCAAGTAAACACTGTACATATCCTACCAAGTAAACACTGTACATATCCTACCAAGTAAACACTGTACATATCCTACCAAGTAAACACTGTAGATATCCTACCAAGTAAACACTGTAGATATCCTACCAAGTAAACACTGTACATATCCTACCAAGTAAACACTGTACATATCCTACCAAGTAAACACTGTACATATCCTACCAAGTCACACCTACACTGTTTCAATGTCCATTTCTCTGATGATATCATTGTTGATGACTGAAGTGCTGATATCAACCAGACCTTACCTCCCCAACCCCCTCCACATCCCATGTAAATAATTCAATGTATATACTCTGATGATGAACTTGTGTGATGACTGTATTACGATGATAGTATATATTTGTACCATGAATTGATTAACGTGGACTTAAACAAGTTGAACAACTTATTGGGGTGTTACCATTTAGTGGTCAATTGTACGGAATATGTACTGTACTGTGCAATCTACTAATAAAAGTATCAATCAATCAATCAATCAATCAAATGTGTTTATGCATGGAACATAGGACCAAAACGAGCTAACATTAGTGTAAGAAATATGGCAGAAAATATGAATACATCACTTTTGGAATGGAAATAGAAATCTGTGGGAACTAATGGCAATTATTTCTATCTTTATTAAATATCCATGCTCCTGTCCTTGAATGTGATGTATCACCTAGAAGCAATGTTCCCTCTAATAGTTCATGTGTGTGAGCAAAGGCCAAAAGTCCCTGAGCACTGAGTGGAGGCCATGTGAGCAACATCACACGTGCACACTGTGGCTACACCAGCAGCACACCTTTTTTCTACCGCTTGTCCCTTTCAGGGTCGCTGAAGCCTATCTCAGCTGCATTCGGGCGGAAGGCGGCGTACACCCTGGACAAGTCGCCACCTCATGGCAGGGCCAACACAGATAGACAGACAACATTCTCTTATTATTAGAATCAAATGACAGCAGTCATTTCCATTTGTAATATAAGTGTTTAGGCCCACTTACAATGACAATAACAACAAATATTGTTTTTCATGAAGTGTGTACTTGTATTGTTTGTCTGGGTGGAGGTCCTGCTTTGGAAATAATTTGTAGCCCTTTCAGACATTGCATTTAGTTCCCATTCAAACATTCACATGTTGCACAATGAGATGTAAGCAGGGGATCATGTGTACATTCCTGCAACTTCCTGTTTGTAAAAAATATATTCTTATTAGTAGGGATGTCCGATAATGGCTTTTTGCCGATATCCGATATGTCGATATTGTCCAACTCTTTAATTACCGATACCGATATCAACCGATACCGATATCAACCGATATATACAGTCGTGGAATTAACACATTATTATGCCTAATTTGGACAACCAGGTATGGTGAAGATAAGGTACTTTTAAAAAAAATGAATCAAATAAAATAAGATAAATAAATTAAAAACATTTTCTTGAATAAAAAAGAAAGTAAAACAATATAAAAACAGTTACATAGAAACTAGTAATTAATGAAAATTTGTGAAATTAACCGTTAAAGGTTAGTATTATTAGTGGACCAGCAGCACGCACAATCATGTGTGCTTACGGACTGTATCCCTTGCAGACTGTATTGATATATATTGATATATAATGTAGGAAGCAGAATATTAATAACAGAAAGAAACAACCCTTTTGTGTGAATGAGTGTAAATGGGGGAGGGAGGTTTTTTGGGTTGGTGCACTAATTGTAAGTGTGTTTTTTATGTGGATTTAATAAAAAAAACAAAAACAAGCAAAAACAAAAAAACAATACTGATAATAAAAAAAACGATACCGATAATTTCAGATATTACATTTTAACGCATTTATCGGCATAATATCGGCAGACCGATATTATCGGACATCTCTACTTATTAGTATTTATCTAATATACTAACAGCATTTCATGATTAATATTTATAAATGAAGATTCCTAATAAATGACACTAGAATAAGCACACATTTGATTGGTAAATCATAGTGTAACCACCTGGAATGACACTTTATGTGTGGTGTTGGAGTTGTCCCACTTTTTGTGTGTCTGTAAACGCATCACTGGCTAAGTGCCGTATGTGCACGTGTTGGCGCAAGTGAGAAAGAGCGAGCGGGTGCTGTTGATTTAACAAAGTTGCTTTTGGTCTGGTTTGTACTGCAGAAAATGACCACTTTTGCTAGATGTCATTTTTTTTACTCATGTTTTGGTGATGTGTTTATGGCCGACAATAAAGAGTTTCGCTCAGTAAAGTGATGGATGGAATTCATGTCCTCAAAGCGTCTCGAAAGACGTTACAATATTTGAACATTGATGACGAAAACTGTTTTCTCTGTTGTGTCCGTGTGTCGAAAATTGTTATGCGCTTATTTTTGATTTTGTGCGTGGCATAGATTTGCCGTGCGCAGAGGACGCTTGAGCAGTGCGCAATTGCACAGGCGCGCACCTCAGAGGGAAGGTTGCCTAGAACCCATCACATGCTAAAGACAGAAGAAAAGCCTACTACCAGCAAAAATTAGTAAAAAACTAAAGTCTATAGAGAGTTTTTTTTTGCAAAGGGGCTCCACTAATTCAACATTATGGTGACTTTTTTCATGTATTCATTTTTCATGCACTTATTTGCTATATTTATGTGACACACTTGGAAGGCCGGTCCGTGGAAATAATGCCCACATTAAACTGCTCCCTGGTGCAAAAAAGGTAGGGGACCCTGATCAGTATCAGTCGATTTTCCTGTAAAAATATGTGATAGCCATTGCCGATCAGAAATACCCCCCCCCCCCCCCCCCTCGCCCCCCCGACTAATGTTGTATTTACTTTTAGTCCCCTGGCTGACTAGCTCGGAGCTAATTAATTGTAGAGTCGCTCCCTTAAGGTAATGATAAACTGCATTTCTTAATAGCTTAAGTATCATTAGCAAGTATTAGGACGAGGCTAAACATGTTACACAGCGAGAGCAACAGAAACAGGCAAGCTAATAGCCGCTAAGCTAGCTAGAAACAACAGAAGGAATAAGTCTATGGAAGCATGAAAGTAATCAGCTATTAAAAGGAAATGAGCAATTTGATGAATAAGAGTCTAGAGAGCGGATACTAAAACAACAGTCAGTACACCACATGGAAGGGGAGGGCGGATCAATTCATACATTGGTGGCGTCGACACCGAGGGTGATATCAGTATATGATCGATACTAGAGTGACTACATCAATATTTTTATTCTCTCCAAAAAAAAGGTTATTTTTGATAATATTTACAAATTCAGTCAATAAGTCCCTGGACTTTGAGGGCAAAAATGATTTCAATGAGTAACAGATACTACTTTTTGGAATGGTCAGCATAAATCCCCGATAGGAGCATCGCTAGTGAAGACAACAGGAAGTCGACCATCTTGATTCCAGACAATGTCCTTCAAAGAATTTGTCAGATGTTTACCAAATTCCAAGCAAGTGTATTTAAGTCCTGGGTGGTGGTAGACTTTGGTTGTTGTGTGTAGGCACAGCATGGCGGACAACTATGACCACTTGGCGTAAGACTAACAACTCTCACAATTCAAATCTCCGCACAACTGAGAGCTTGTCTGACAGAAATGTAAACATTCATAAATGATTGCTGTTTGCATTATTATCAGATTAGTCACACTTTTGAATGGAGATGAATCCCGATTAATTACAGGTTATTATTACTTGATTGCATCATTTAAATGAACCTGAAAAAAAAGACAAATGCAATTTGGTTGTCAGAGTATCATAAACAAACATGTTTTTAATATTTCACTTGAAGCTACGCCATTTATTGACTTAATTAGTGATTTATTACCTGTTGGGGTTTATTTTGAAGTCAAATGTGCTAGGGATGTGATGGATGTGAGGGATGGGAGGGATGTGATGGATGGATGTGCTGGTTGAGAGGGATGGGAGCGATGTGAGGTGAAGAGACTTACCTGAAAAGACACTTGGGATCTTGGTGAGGAAACTCTTCACTGTTCTGATGGGGATGCCATTTTTCTCTTCCTGCATGCGCGCGATGACTTCCTCCATCTGGGGAAGAAGAGCAGGTCATGATGAGCAATATTGCTTCCATGGACTCCCTCACACACACCAGGAGCTTCCATGGACTCCCTCACACACACCAGGAGCTTCCATGGACACCCTCACACACACCAGGAGCTTCCATGGACACCCTCACACACACCAGGATCTTCCATGGACACCCTCACACACACCAGGAGCTTCCATGGACACACTCACACACACCAGGAGCTTCCATGGACACCCTCACACACACACACACCAGGAGCTTCCATGGACACCCTCACACACACCAGGAGCTTCAATGGACACCCTCACACACACCAGGAGCTTCCATGGACACCCTCACACACACCAGGAGCTTCCATGGACACACTCACACACACCAAGAGCTTCCATGGACACCCTCACACACACCAGGAGCTTCCATGGACACCCTCACACACACCAGGAGCTTCCATGGACACCCTCACACACACCAGGAGCTTCCATGGACACTCTCACACACACCAGGAGCTTCCATGGACACCCTCACACACACCAGGAGCTTCCATGGACACCCTCACACACACCAGGAGCTTCAATGGACACCCTCACACACACCAGGAGCTTCCATGGACACCCTCACACACACCAGGAGCTTCAATGGACACCCTCACACACACCAGGATCTTCCATGGACACCCTCACACACACCAGGAGCTTCCATGGACACACTCACACACACCAGGAGCTTCCATGGACACCCTCACACACACACACCAGGAGCTTCCATGGACACCCTCACACACACCAGGAGCTTCAATGGACACCCTCACACACACCAGGAGCTTCCATGGACACCCTCACACACACCAGGAGCTTCCATGGACTCCCTCACACACACTATGAGCTTCCATGGACACCCTCACACACACCAGGAGCTTCCATGGACACCCTCACACACACCAGGAGCTTCCATGGACACCCTCACACACACCAGGAGCTTCCATGGACACCCTCACACACACCAGGAGCTTCCATGGACACCCTCACACACACCAGGAGCTTCCATGGACACTCTCACACACACCAGGAGCTTCCATGGACACCCTCACACACACCAGGAGTTTCCATGGACACCCTCACACACACCAGGAGCTTCAATGGACACCCTCACACACACCAGGATCTTCAATGGACACCCTCACACACACCAGGAGCTTCAATGGACACCCTCACACACATTTAACAACATTTGTATGTATGGGCCACATGTATAATATCAACGTTCATGTAACTGAGCACTAATAAATAAAATGTATTGTAGTGAGCAGTTCTAATAAAAGTGTATACTTTATAAATAAATATACTCTGACAAGCTGCACAAGAAATGAATAGAACATAGAATAAAGTTGACATTGTTAAGTGCTGATAAAATGTCTATTATTGCACTGTAGTGTGACATCTTTAGAATGATTGTCATTTCTGCAACCCCCATCAGTCATATGCAGATAACTCATCAGGAGCATTTAGAGGCCAAGTGCCTTGCTCAAGGACCCTTCACACAGAATGTCTGGCTCTGTCTCGGGTTCAAGCGCAGACTCTTTGATTGCTGCCAACCACTTTAGCAGCTGGCTCCATCAAGTCTGCAGACGGAGCGGATCACCTGCATGACTAACAACCTCTGCTGACACCTTCCTAGTCACCTTCCTAGTCACCTTCCTAGTCACCTTCCTAGTCGCACTCAGACCACATGACTAACAACCACTGCTGACACCTTCCTAGTCACCTTCCTAGTCACACTCTGACTACATGACTAACAACCACTGTTCCCAGTCGCACTCTGACCAGACTTGAAGATTGGTGCCAGTCTGCCCAAGAACTGTTCCATCACACCATATTTTCTGTTTCTACTTGGAGGCTCAGGTGCAACTTTTTACACACCTTTGTGTCTATGGATGTTGTCATCCATCGGGTCTTTGTAGTCTCATCCAGTCCATCACACCTGGACTATTTGGTTTGTCTTAGAAGTTAGTTACATCTAGTCTTAGACTTAGAGTGTTACATCTAGTTTTAGACTTAGATTGTTACATCTAGTCTTAAACTAAGATTGTTACATCTAGTCTTAGACTTAGATTGTTACATCTAGTCTTAGACTAAGATTGTTACATCTAGTCTTAGACTTAGATTGTTACATCTAGTCTTAGACTTAGAGTGTTACATCTAGTCTTAGAATTAGATTGTTACATTTAGTCTTAGTCTTAGAGTGTTACATCTAGTCTTAGACTTACTGTAGATTGTTACATCTATTCTTAAACTAAGATTGTTACATCTAGTCTTAGACTTAGATTGTTACATCTATTCTTAGACTAAGATTGTTACATCTAGTCTTAGACTAAGATTGTTACATCTAGTCTTAGAATTAGATTGTTACATTTAGTCTTAGTCTTAGAGTGTTACATCTAGTCTTGGACTTAGACTGGTCACATCTAGTCTTAGACTTAGATTGGTCACATCTAGTCTTAAACTTAGATTGGTCACATCTAGTCTTAGACTTAGAATTGGTCACATCTAGTCTTAGACTTAGATTGGTCACATTTAGTCTTAAACTTCGATTGGTCACATCTAGTCTTAAACTTAGATTGGTCACATCTAGTCTTAAATTTAGATTGGTCACATCTAGTCTAGCAGCTGGTGCCAAAACCCCAAATATCTATACTCCAAAAGCAGGACGGTGTGCCTGGGCAAGGATGGTTTGGCCCTATGGTAGTAAGAAAAACAACTGTTTTGATGCAAACGAGCAATCCTAACTGTCAAAGCCAATGACCGTCATTGAAGTGTCATTTCCCCTCGTTAGCATTGAGCTATTGTGTGGCAGAACCATTGCTGTGGACTGACTACTACCAGTCCAAAATAGTCGGACTCCCCTACATTAGCATTCCATTCAGTTGTAAACAAATGGCAGCATTCCTAAAAGGCTGTGCAGCTGAGCCTCCAACAAATACCAGGAGTTACAAACATTCTGCTCACAGAAGGTGACCAGAAGGACATTTGTGTACAACTGAATGTTTACGTGGAAATTCCCACTCTTTTGGACAGGTAGTCGTAATCCACAGCCATCGTTCTGTGTTGGACTATAAATATTTGGGGTTTTGGCACATTTGTGTGTGTTTGCGGGCTTGACTGAGTGCCAAATGGAAAAGGTGTTAGAAAACGACACATGCCCTAAGGTGTTCACGCACGTCTAGGTGACAATTGGGGAGATTCTGCAAAAGGTGAAATGAGTGCATTCAGTCCAAAGAAAATAGCTTTAAAAGCTATCTTGTTCATGGCTTCTCCCCATGCCGACTCTTTTCTGCCTTCTCAGGTTCAACCAAGTGAACTTGTGTGTCCCGAGGGCATCAACCTGCTCAGTGGCCTAGTGGTTAGAGTGTCCACCCTGAGATGGGTAGGTCATCAGTTCAAACCCCGGCAGAGTCATACCAAAGACTATAACCTACTCAGTGGCCTAGTGGTTAGAGTGTCCGCCCTGAGATGGGTAGGTCGTCAGTTCAAACCCCGGCCGAGTCATACCAAAGACTATAACCTACTCAGTGGCCTAGTGGTTAGAGTGTCCGCCCTGAGATGGGTAGGTCGTCAGTTCAAACCCCGGCAGAGTCATACCAAAGACTATAACCTACTCAGTGGCCCAGTGGTTAGAGTGTCCGCCCTGAGATGGGTAGGTCGTCAGTTCAAACCCCGGCCGAGTCATACCAAAGACTATAACCTACTCAGTGGCCTAGTGGTTAGAGTGTCTGCCCTGAGATGGGTAGGTTGTGAGTTCAAACCCCGGGCGAGTCATACCAAAGACTATAACCTACTCAGTGGCCTAGTGGTTAGAGTGTCCGCCCTGAGCTGGGTTGGTTGTCAGTTCAAACCCCGGCCGAGTCATACCAAAGACTATAACCTACTCAGTGGCCTAGTGGTTAGAGTGTCCGCCCTGAGATGGGTAGGTCGTCAGTTCAAACCCCGGCAGAGTCATACCGAAGACTATAAACTACTCAGTGGCCTAGTGGTTAGAGTGTCCGCCCTGAGATGGGTAGGTCGTCAGTTCAAACCCCGGCCGAGTCATACCAAAGACTATAACCTACTCAGTGGCCTAGTGGTTAGAGTGTCCGCCCTGAGATGGGTAGGTCGTCAGTTCAAACCCCGGCCGAGTCATACCGAAGACTATAACCTACTCAGTGGCCTAGTGGTTAGAGTGTCCGCCCT
>NC_084739.1:62544556-62557056 GCF_033978785.1 Entelurus aequoreus
GACAATACTCAGTCACTTGGGGACTATACAATCTAACGTAGAACAAAACACAGGCCAAAAAAATCCATCTGTGGGGGGAGGTGTGGCCAGCGCGCCTGCAGGAGCAAAGGTCACCGCCTCTGTCTATGGTGCTGAGGACGAGCAGCATCGGACGGGGGCGGGGCATGTGCTGACGGCGAGACACAGCTGACAGGTGATTAGATTTCACAGGTGGTACGTGTTAATGTGAATTATATTTATATAGCGCTTTTCTCTAGTGACTCAAAGCGCTTTACATAGTGAAAACCCGATATCTAAGTTACATTTAAACCAGTGTTAATCCAATCATCTGTTGTCTTTAACAGTAAGCGGCCGGGAGCGGTGGAGGAGAGAGGATACGGACGTGACTGAAGAGTCACGTTCTACTGGAGAAAGACTTTGCACAATAACACTTAGTTAAAACTGCACACTTGGCTCCTGTGCCGCGTCTACAGTGGAACTGCTAGGAAGCAACTTCTACGCCATCCTTTTCAAACTCACTGTGAGGATTACAATTTCATGTCGCAAGATACCTGACGAAGAAGTCGCTGTAGCGTAGAACAAGGGTCAATTCCATCCATGGTTCTATTCCACACTCTGCCAGTCATCATTTCTAAGTGATCGCCATAAACGCTAATTGATGTTTAAAACATGGTAGACCGGGCGTGTAATGATTGATCAATAATACATCGACAGATGGATTTATATTCCTAAATTTCAAGTATGTTAATATCTGCTTGGCAGGTTTGTCTTCCGGACGATACAGTAAGTGTCAATACAAGATCGTTTAAAGGGGAATCGATCAATTTTATGGATACTAGAAAAAGTAAGACATTGGATTTAAGCACGTCAGACTCTCCCTACTAACTCACCAGTGCCTCCATGGTAATGCCCCCCTCTACCTCAAAGAACTGCTCACCTCCAAGTCCTCCGCACGACACCTGCGCTCCGGACAGGCTAACCTCCTCCAACCTCCGAGGACAAAGCTCTGAACTTTGGGTGACCGGGCTTTCTGCTCCGCCTCTCCCAGTCTGTGGAACGCTCTCCCTGACCACCTGAGGGCACCACAGACTGTGGATACTTTTTAAAAAAGGCTTAAAAACCCTTCTTTTTTTTTTAAAAAAAAAGCCTTTTTTTTAGATATATGTGTGCTAGTTCTAGCTATTAGGCTGTTCTAGTTTTTATTTTATTTTTTACTATTTATTTTACTTGTTGGTGGCAGCTATTTGTGGTTCTCGCGTTGTTGTTTTGTTTTTGTTTTTTGTTTTTTTAAAAGCACTGTAGCACTTTGAGGTTGTTTGCTCAATGTAAAATTATTATTATTATTACTTTACATGAAGTTTAGCATTTATGAGAATAACGATGTTCAACATTCAATCAATCAATCAATGTTTACTTATATAGCCCTAAATCACGAGTGTCTCAAAGGGCTGCACAAGCCACAACGACATCCTGGGCTCAGATCCCACATCAGGGCCAGGAAAAACTCAACCCAATGGGATGACAATGAGAAACCTTGGAGGGGACCGCAGAAAAGCGCTATACAAGTATAACCCATTTACCATTCATTTCACGGTTCTATTCGACACTCTACCAGTCACGATTCCAAGTGATTATCTTCAAAAAGAGATGGATTATAAATGATGCACCAAGTAGCTTAGGTCTATGATCTGTTTGTGTCAAGGTTCTATTCAGCACTCTACCAGTCACACAATCAGCCATTTTCCCACTTTGTGACATTACAGTGGCACGACATCATTCATTTTCAAGCATGTGCCAAGACAGCTGAAGGAGCATTTACTGTAGGACAATATTTCAAACGGTGCCACAAGCGCTGACTAGACGCTACGAAGCAATTATTTGCCAAACATCAGCATAATTACAGTGAAGCAACCAATAGACCGAGAGAAAGTAACTTGCTAACCAAGTTGCGTTTACCCTTTTTGTGTGATGGCCAGTAAAGGCAGCACCAAAATGTTGACTACAGGATGTCAACTAATAAACAAACACCTCCGTCAGCATGTGTGTGTTTGTCAGCTACGCTGACCAGGTTGCCGAGTCGATGACGTGAATCGCAAGTCTCTCCGAGGATCCATGCCGCTCTGCGAGTTACCACGGCAACGCGGCGTCCGACCCACAATCGCAAGGACATCTTTGGCAGCGTCCTCATTTGTGAGAGAGGAAGACAGACGGCAGTTAGAGTGGGGGTCCACCAGGGGGAGCATGACCACCCGATCATGCAACTTCATCATTACTCTGAAATCTTACATTTTAGTTGTCCTGCTACAGCAGGGGTCGGCAACCCGCGGCTCTAGAGCCGCATGCGGCTCTTTAGCGCCGCCCTAGTGGCTCTCTGGAGATTTTTCAAAAATGTATGAAAAATGGAAAAAGATGAGGGGAAAAAATTTTTTTGTTTTGTTTTAATATGGTTACTAGGAGGACAAACATGACACAAACCTCCCTAATTGTTATAAATCACACTGTTTGTATTAAACATGCTTCACTGATTCGAGTATTTGGCGAGCGCCGTTTTGTCCTACTAATTTTGGCGGTCCTTGAACTCACCTTAGTTTGTTTACAATGTATAACTTTCTCCGACTTTCTAGGACGTGTTTTATGACACTTCTTTTTCTGTCTCATTTTGTCCGCCAAACTTTTAACGTTGTGCGTGAATACACAAAGGTGAGTTTTGTTGATGTTATTGACTTGTGTGGAGTGCTAATCAGACATATTTGGTCACTGCATGACTGCAAGCTAATCGATGCTAACATGCTATTTAGGCTAGCTATATGTACATATTGCATCATTATGCCTCATTTGTAGCTATATTTGAGCTCATTTAGTTTCCTTTAAGTCATCTTAATTCAATGTATATCTCATGACACACTATCTGTTTGTATTATGGCTTCTAATTTGTTGCGGCTCCAGACAGATTTGTTTTTGTATTTTTGGTCCAATGTGGCTCTTTCAACATTTTGGGTTGCCGACCCCTGTGCTACAGAGAAGAAAAGCATCCAATACACTATATTGCCAAAAGTATTTGGCCAGCCATCCAAATGATGAGAATCAGGTGTCCTAATCACTAATCACAGGTGTATCAAATCCAGCACTTAGGCATGGAGACTGTTTCTACAAACATTTGTGAAAGAATGGGCCGCTCTCAGTCATTTCCAGCATGGAACTGTCATAGGATGCCACCTGTGCCACAAATCCAGTCCTCGCTCCTAAATATTCCAAAGTCAACTTTATTCTAAGAAAAGTGAAGAGTTTGGGAACAACAGCAACCAAGTGGTAGGCCACGTAAACTGACAGAGAGGTCAGCATAGTGCAAAGACTTTCTGCACAGTCACTTGCTACAGAGCTCCAAACTTCATGTCACCTTCCAATTAGCCCACGTACAGTACGCAGAGCGCTTCATGGAATGGCTTTCCATGGCCGAGCAGCTGCATCTAAGACATACATCACCAAGTCCAATGCAAAGCGTGGGATGCTAGCCACATTATGTAACCTGTATGTTACTCTAATAAAGCACTGTACAAGTACTAAGTAAAACAGTGAATGATATGACTGGGCTAGATCAGAAGAAACTAAACTCGGCTCTAAGAATGGAGAGTAGTGGAGACTGAACACAGGATTTAAGTTTAAGTGGTACCAAATTATATTAAAGAATAATAGGAAAAATAAACAAACAAACATTAAACATGTAAATTCGAATGGCCATTCACATATTCAACAATTCACAGAACGTTCAGTATTTACAATATCAGTGTACTTGATTCAGTCTTTGTTTTCTACCAACGATGGTATAAGCGCAGCACGAGTTCAGAGTTCATTAAACGGCCCCGCAAAGTCCACGTTGTGGTGACAGTGTCCAGAGGGGTTTTAGTGAACCGCAATGAACATGTTGCGTTTTGGTAGAAAACAAGGACTGAATCAAGTACACAGATATTGTAAATACTGAACGTTCTGTGAATTGTTGAATATGTGAATGGCCATTCGAATTTACACGTTTAATGTTTGTTTGTTTATTTATTCTTTAATATAATTTGGTACCACTTAATCTTAAATCCTGTGTTCAGTCTCCACTACTCTCCATTCTTAGAGCCGAGTTTAGTTTCTTCTGATCTAGCCCAGTCATATCATTCACTGTTTTACTTAGTACTTGTACAGTGCTTTGTTAGAGTAACATACAGGTTACACAGTGGTGTAAAGGACATCACCACTGGACTCTAGAGCAGTGGAGATGCCTTCTCTGGACTGATGAATCACACTTTTCCATCTGGCAATCTGATGGACCAGTCTGGGTTTGGAGGTTGCCAGGAGAACGCTACTTTTGCATTGTGCCGAGTGTGAAATTTGGTGGAGGAGGAATTATGGTGTGGGGTTGTTTTTCAGGAGTTGAGCTTGGCCCCTTAGTTCCAGTGAAAGGAAATTTGAATGCTTTCTGTGTACACAATCAATGTACTTCCTGTGTACACAATCAATGTACTTCCTGTGTACACAATCAATGTACTTCCTGTGTACACAATCAATGTACTTTCTGTGTACACAATCAATGTACTTTCTGTGTACACAATCAATGTACTTTCTGTGTACACAATAAATGTACTTTCTGTGTACACAATCAATGCACTTTCTGTGTACACAATCAATGTACTTTCTGTGTACACAATAAATGTACTTTCTGTGTACACAATCAATGTACTTCCTGTGTACACAATCAATGTACTTCCTGTGTACACAATCAATGTACTTCCTGTGTACACAATCAATGTACTTTCTGTGTACACAATCAATGTACTTTCTGTGTACACAATAAATGTACTTTCTGTGTACACAATCAATGTACTTCCTGTGTACACAATCAATGTACTTTCTGTGTACACAATCAATGTACTTTCTGTGTACACAATCAATGTACTTTCTGTGTACACAATAAATGTACTTTCTGTGTACACAATCAGTCACGCCGAGCATCTGCTGCTTGGAATGTCTTCCCGTTGCTGTGGGTATTCATCACCCATGTCATTTACACAGACTGTGCTGGCATCTCCGGTCTGCTGTTTACACTTCACAATAATAATAATAATTAAAGCTGCAAGCAGCGATGGACAGGTCCGACTTTGAGGGCTCATAAAATCCAAACCAGAGCAGTAATTAAAACTCTTTCATCAACTTTTAATCAGAAAGGTTCAATCTCTCTCCTGTGCTAATTTGAAGCCGACACGACAAACGCGCTCGGAGGAGATAATGTTTGAAAAAAGGTGACTGTTTTTACTCAACTTTTGTTTTGAAGGGGGAATTGCAAACTTCCTGTTGATTTTTGCTGGGGGTTGTCAGTGTATGAAATCTAGGTCTAGAGACCTACATAGAGGTTTTTGTTTCATGTCTCTACGACATTCCTACTGGGAGTTAGAGACAGTTTTGTCTGTGTTTTGAGTTAGAGCGCAATTTTGAGTTTTGGGGTTTGGTTTTTTGATTAGATCGCAATTTTAGCCAGTCCTGATGTGTGTGTCCAATTTGGTGAGTTTTGAAGCATGTTAAGGGGTTCACATTACAGCTCAAAGAGGCGGCGGTATAATAATAAAACGCTAGAAATTCAATAAGGTCCTCTGTCCCAAAGGGACTCGGTCCCTAATAATAGATTTTATTTGTAAAAGCACTTTACATTGATCAAACAACCTCAAAGTGCTACAGTGCATTTAAAAAACAAAACAACAACGCTACAACCACATATAGCTGCCCCCAACAAGTTAAATAAATAGTAAAAAAAATTAAAGCTGCAAGCAGCGTTGGTCGGGCCCGCATATTTGGCAGGTGCTATCTGCTGAAGGATGTCAATCTATGAAATGTAGGTCTAAGTGAGACCTACATAGAGGTTATTGTTTCATGTCTCTAAGACGTTCCTGTCGGAAGTTACAAGCAGTTTTGTCTCTGTTTTATTCAAAAATTGCGCTAGAGCGCAATTTTGAGTTTTGGGGTTCGTTTTTTTTTATTACATTGCAATTTCCACCAGTCCTGATGTGTGTGAAAAGTTTGGTGAGTTTTGAAGTATTTTAAGGGGGTCAATTTACAGCTCAAAGAGGCAAAAATTAGTGTTTTTAGTCATTTTTTTTGTTTTGAAGGGGAAATTGCCAACTTCCTGTTGATTTTTGCCCGAAGAAATTAATTAATGAAAAGTAGGTCTGAGTGGGCCCTACATAGAGGTTTTTGTTTCATGTCTCTAAGACGTTCCTACCGGAAGTTACAAGCAGTTTTGTCTCTGTTTTATTCAAAAATTGCGCTAGAGCGCAATTTTGAGTTTTGGGGTTCGTTTTTTTTATTAGATCGCAATTTCTACCAGTCCTGATGTGTGTGAAAAGTTTGGTGAGTTTTGAAGTATTTTAAGGGGGTCAAATTACAGCTCAAGGAGGCAAAAATTAGTGTTTTTAGTCATTTTTTGTCTTGAAGGGGAAATTGCCAACTTCCTGTTGATTGTTGCCCGAAAAAATTAATTAATGAAAAGTAGGTCTAAGTGAGACCTACATAGAGGTTTTTGTTTCATGTCTCTACGACATTCGTACTGGGAGTTAGAGGCAGTTTTCTTCTTAGGGCGCGCGAGATCGCAATTTTGAGTTTTGGGGTTTGGTTTTCTGACTAAAGAGTTTTGTTCGCGTTTTTTTATGTGCGTGTCAAATTTGGTGAGTTTTGAAGCATGTTAAGGGGGGCAAAGTAGTGCGCACGCAAAGCAGCGGAAAAATAATAATAATAATAATAATAATAATAATAATAATAATAATAAACCTTACAATTACAATAGGTCCTTTCGTCCCAATGCAAAAGGACTCTCGTTGGGATTCCTTTTGCATGGGCCGTGCGGGCCCTAATAAAAACTAGAACAGCCTAATAGCTAGAACTAGCACACATATATCTAAAAAAAAAGGCTTTTTTTTTTAAAAGAAGGGTTTTTAAGCCTTTTTTAAAAGCATTCACAGTCTGTGGTACCCTCAGGTGGTCAGGGAGAGCGTTCCACAGAAAGCCCGGTCTCCCATAGTTTTGAGCTGTTCTCAATGAACTTCACAACTTCATCTTTTTCCTGCAATCATCCACCATGTTGTTGAAATGAGAATAATCGCGGCCTTAATGCGCGATGGTGGCAGCAGGCTGTGTGTCTGAGGATGCTGTGGGTGCACCGCAGTAATGGAGGCGAGTGAGAAGACGCCTGCGTTAAACACTCCTGAGAGCAGCAGCATTATGCTAACCAGCGTGTGATGGACATTTTGGTACAAATGGATGTTGTCAGCTCGGAGTTGGGAAAGGCTCCTTAGAGGTGCGACTGAAAGCCTTTTAATGGCGTGATCTGATTTGTTAATGGCCGACACGAGGGATGGATGTTTGACGTGACTTGTAGGGTTCCCGTGGTGCATGTTGTATGTGCGCTTAACTACACTTAGGCTCCTATTGTGCTGTGAGCCCTGGACAATAACAACTATGACCACTAAGAGGCTAATAGAATCTGGACTAAATCCAATTGAAGTGCTTTATAACGTCATCATAACATACTCTTTGTTTTCCCGTTGTCTTTTCTATAGCTTCATATTCACTAAACATTGCTTTATCATGGGAAGAAGGACTTTTAAGAAAAGATTATGCATAGTTGTCCCCTTTAATGTACAAACCCTGTTTCCATATGAAACAGGGTTTGTACATATGGAAACGGTGTTTGTATTTATCTAACAATATGTTTATTATTATTACCATACATAGATGTCTAATATTATGCTGTCCCTTTTCGGTGACACAAGGACAGAATATGATCGCGATTATTTCACAATCTATAGCTGGGTTGCAGTCATGTGACTTCCAGGCACTTCCGGGTTTCATGCCATGGTCTAAGTCCCAGTCTTAGTACTGTTTGTTCACCTCAATCACTGCAGATTTAGGCTTATTTTGAAAGGTTTAGGTCAGTGTTTTTCAACCTTTTTTGAGCCAAGGCACATTTTTTGCGTAGAAAACATGCGGAGGAGGCAAACCACCAGCAGAAATCATTCAAAAACTGAACTCAGTTGACAGTAAAAAGTCGTTGTCGCAATTGTTGGATATGACTTTAAAGCATAACCAAGCATGCATGACTACATCCTCACCTCACCAAACTACTACCTAATATTACATCCTCACCTCACCAAACTACTACCTAATATTACATCCTCACCTCACCAAACTACTACCTAATATTACAACCTCACCTCATCAAACTACTACCTAATATTACATCCTCACCTCACCAAACTACTACCTAATATTACATCCTCACCTCACCAAACTACTACCTAATATTACATCCTCACCTCACCAAACTACTACCTGATATTACATCCTCACCTCACCAAACTACTACCTAATATTACATCCTCACCTCACCAAACTTCTACCTAATATTACATCCTCACCTCACCAAACTACTACCTAATATTACATCCTCACCTCACCAAACTACTACCTAATATTGCATCCTCACTTCACCAAACTACAACCTAATATTACATCTTCACCTCACCAAACTACTACCTAATATTACATCCTCACCTCACCAAACTACTACCTAATATTACATCCTCACCTCACCAAACTACTACCTAATATTACATCCTCACCTCACCAAACTACTACCTAATATTACATCCTCACCTCACCAAACTTCTACCTAATATTACATTCTCACCTCACCAAACTACTACCTAATATTGCATCCTCACCTCACCAAACTACTACCTAATATTACATCCTCACCTCACCAAACTACTACCTAATATTACATCTTCACCTCACCAAACTACAACCTAATATTACATCCTCACCTCACCAAACTACTACCTAATATTACATCCTCACCTCACCAAACTACTACCTAATATTACATCCTCACCTCACCAAACTTCTACCTAATATTACATCCTCACCTCACCAAACTACTACCTAATATTGCATCCTCACCTCACCAAACTACTACCTAATATTACATCCTCACCTCACCAAACTTCTACCTAATATTACATCTTCACTTCACCAAACTACAACCTAATATTACATCCTCACCTCACCAAACTACTACCTAATATTGCATCCTCACCTCACCAAACTACAACCTAATATTACATCCTCACCTCACCAAACTACTACCTAATATTACATCCTCACCTCACCAAACTACAACCTAATATTACATCCTCACCTCACCAAACTACTACCTAATATTACATCCTCACCTCACCAAACTACTACCTAATATTACATCCTCACCTCACCAAACTACTACCTAATATTACATCCTCACCTCACCAAACTTCTACCTAATATTACATCCTCACCTCACCAAACTACTACCTAATATTACATCTTCACCTCACCAAACTACTACCTAATATTACATCCTCACCTCACCAAACTACTACCTAATATTACATCCTCACCTCACCAAACTTCTACCTAATATTACATCCTCACCTCACCAAACTACTACCTAATATTACATCTTCACCTCACCAAACTACTACCTAATATTACATCCTCACCTCACCAAACTACTGCCTAATATTACATCCTCACCTCACCAAACTACTACCTAATATTACATCCTCACCTCATTAAACTACTACCTAATATTACATCTTCACCTCACCAAACTACTACCTAATATTGCATCCTCACCTCACCAAACTACTACCTAATATTGCATCCTCACCTCACCAAACTACAACCTAATATTACATCCTCACCTCACCAAACTACTACCTAATATTACATCTTCACCTCACCAAACTACTACCTAATATTACATCCTCACCTCACCAAACTACTACCTAATATTACATCTTCACCTCACCAAACTACAACCTAATATTACATCCTCACCTCACCAAACTACTACCTAATATTACATCCTCACCTCACCAAACTACTACCTAATATTACATCCTCCGCTCACCAAACTACTACCTAATATTACATCTTCACCTCACCAAACTACTACCTAATATTACATCCTCACCTCACCAAACTACTACCTAATATTACATCCTCACCTCACCAAACTTCTACCTAATATTACATCCTCACCTCACCAAACTACTACCTAATATTACATCCTCACCTCACCAAACTACTACCTAATATTACATCCTCACCTCACCAAACTACTACCTAATATTACATCCTCACCTCACCAAACTACTACCTAATATTACATCCTCACCTCACCAAACTACTACCTAATATTACATCCTCCGCTCACCAAACTACTACCTAATATTACATCCTCACCTCACCAAACTACTACCTAATATTACATCCTCCGCTCACCAAACTGAGTTTTCTAGTCCTGACCCGGGTGTACCTAATGAAGTGTCCCTTAGTGTGACCTCACATGTTGCTATAGGACAAAAGAAGATGGCCGACACTAATGATGGCAGGTGGTTGTAGTCGTGCGTGCGTTCCGAGGGCAAGACCTCGCTCAGATTCACGCTGGCACACGCTCTCATCCTCTGGGTGGGCGTGCAGTGGGCGCCATGACTAAGCCAAGGTTGACCATGTGCTGGAACATCATCCACTGCCCGCCCACCATCCTGTCATGGCTGCATGGCGCTTGGGGAGTGAGCAGAAAAAGGAGCGCTGCGTGTTGAGAAGTGGCAAGTTAAGCAGCATTGGTGACTTCTTTTTACACTTGCGTGACATGACAGCCACAGGAAGACCTTATCATGACCCGAAAGCTACAAAGCAGAGAGGGGGCAAACCTGACACCGCTCCAAGCACCTTTTCTTTGAACTGTTTATGACTGAGTGCAACAGCTGTTTATGACCCCTCCCCTTAGAAGCAGCTGCAGCTATGTAATCAGGAAATGCCCAAATAAATGCGGAGGCCTGGAACCCTTTCCGCAAAGCGGTGGGGTGACGCTGCACGAGGGTGCAGGCACACACGCGCTCCCCTCGGGAGCTAAATTGAATCCTGTCTCTGTTTGATTCCTTGCTTCTTGTCTTTGTTTAATAGATAGTTCGGTGTTTGAACCTGACACATCCTTTTTAGGAATCTGTTTTAAAAAGAGGATTTTTAGGCCATCTCCGGGTATTCTTCGTGGACGGCAGCCCAGTGGAGCGTCTGTCAACTCTTGCCTGTTTTGAAACGTTTTTTATTATCATTTGTACACCAAATAATAAGAATAATAATAACATCTGTTTGAATCACTTATTGTGTTGAATGATTCTGAATCGAATCGTCACCCCAAGAATCGGACTCAAATTGACTTGTGAGTTGTTGTCACTCGGGTTGGCTGCCTTTTGCAATTGAACCGATACTGTACCAATTCCCGGTACTTGGGAATTGATACTTGCACTCAACGGTCCCAATTTTTGTGTGTGTTGATGAATTGTTTAATAAAAAAATTTCATTTCGTAATACAACATTTAAAATAAACTGCTGTGTTGGCCCTGCGATGAGGTGGCGACTTGTCCAGGGTGTACCCAGCCTTCCGCCCGAATGCAGCTGAGATGGGCTCCAGCACCCCCCGCCACCCCAAAAAGGGACAAGCGGTAGAAAATGGATGGATGGATGATTAAATTAATAACTGCACAGTCCAGTTGTTACATTTTAATTTCATTTGACAAATCTTCGTCTCATTTGCAAGTATTATAAAGTAGACTTTGCATGCCCTTGCAATTCCGAGGTGGCAGTCGTGTGTCGGCTACGGTGTGTTGACTCGTCGGAAAGTAGTCTTTGCCATGAAGCTGAATGTATGTTGCACCCCCACAAAGTCTTTAAACCGTAAGTCTTGTACTTAATACAGCCGTTTGATTGTAACATGCTTCGTAGTTGTAGTTCCCATTACCAAGTTTGGAGGTGTTGATATCGCCATGTAAAACTGCTAATGCTAAGCAGTAGCATGTATATGGCAAATCCAATGTAAATTAGCATTAAGCCAGCATTTTCTTTGAGGCGCACTTGCTTTGTTGGCATCTTTTAATTATTGTAATTATTTTATTTGTAAAGGCACACAATTGAAAGGTGCCAATAAATTAAATGAATATTTTTTTAAATTATTATTATTACTATCATTGACATTAGTTTGGCTGAGTCCACTCGGAGTGCTGCTTGAGTGCTGGTTTCCACGTCAAGTGTTTGAGCTGATGTTTAGTCTACAATTGGACGTCAGTGATGTGCGATACCACTCTTTGTCTTTCCGATCTGACACCAAGTAAAAATTCAGGCTGGTATCGGCAATACCGATCCGAGACCGATACTTTGTGCAATTATACTTAATGTGTCTGCTGAAATGTAAAAAGTGGTGTATTTCAAAAAATACAATTTCAATTTCACCTGGGACTACATCTACTTACTAGTCTTCCTCACGGTGCACCTGGGACTACATCTACTTACTAGTCTTCCTCACGGTGCACCTGGGACTACATCTACTTACTAGTCTTCCTCACGGTGCACCTGGGACTACATCTACT
>NC_084739.1:62559556-62629556 GCF_033978785.1 Entelurus aequoreus
ATGTCAGTGTTTATCTGTTAATAACAATATATAAATAATGCAAGTCAGTGTTTAATTGTAAATAACAATATATAAATAATACATGTCAGTGTTTATCTGTAAATGACAATATATAAATAATACATGTCAGTGTTTATCGGTAAATGACAATATATAAATAATGCATGTCAGTGTTTATCTGTTAATAATAATATATAAATAATACATGTCAGTGTTTATCTGGAAATAACAATATATAAATAATACATGTCAATGTTTATCTGTAAATAACAATATATAAATAATACATGTCAGTGTTTATCTGTAAATGACAATATATAAATAATACATGTCAGTGTTTTTCTTTAAATAACAATATATAAATAATACATGTCAGTGTTTGTATGTAAATAACAATATATAAATAATACATGTCAGTGTTTATCTGTAAATAACAATATATACATAATACATGTCAGTGTTTATCTGTAAATAACAATATATAAATAATACATGTCAGTGTTTATCTGGAAATAACAATATATAAATAATACATGTCAGTGTTTATCTGTAAATGACAATATATAAATAATACATTTCAGTGTTTATCTGTAAATAACAATATATAAATAATGCATGTCGGTGTTTATCTGTAAATAACAATATATAAATAATACATGTCAGTGTTTATCTGTAAATAACAATATATAAATAATACATGTCAGTGTTTATCTGTAAATAACAATATATAAATAATACATGTCAGTGTTTGTATGTAAATAACAATATATAAATAATACATGTCAGTGTTTATCTGTAAATAACAATATATAAATAATACATGTCAGTGTTTATCTGTAAATAACAATATATAAATAATACATGTCAGTGTTTATCTGGAAATAACAATATATAAATAATACATGTCAATGTTTATCTGTAAATAACACTATATAAATAATACATGTCAGTGTTTATCTGTAAATGACAATATATAAATAATACATGTCAGTGTTTTTCTGTAAATAACAATTTATAAATAATACATGTCAGTGTGTGTATGTAAATAACAATATATAAATAATACATGTCAGTGTTTATCTGTAAATAACAATATATAAATAATACATGTCAGTGTTTATCTGTAAATAACAATATATAAATAATACATGTCAGTGTTTATCTGTAAATAACAATATATAAATAATACATGTCAATGTTTATCTGTAAATAACACTATATAAATAATACATGTCAGTGTTTATCTGTAAATGACAATATATAAATAATACATGTCAGTGTTTTCCTGTAAATAACAATATATAAATAATACATGTCAGTGTTTGTATGTAAATAACAATATATAAATAATACATGTCAGTGTTTATCTGTAAATAACAATATATAAATAATACATGTCAGTGTTTATCTGTAAATAACAATATATAAATAATACATGTCAGTGTTTATCTGGAAATAACAATATATAAATAATACATGTCAATGTTGATCTGTAAATAACACTATATAAATAATACATGTCAGTGTTTACCTGTAAATAACAATATATAAATAATACATGTCAGTGTTTATCTGTAAATAACAATATATAAATAATACATGTCAGTGTTTATCTGTAAATAACACTATATAAATAATACATTTCAGTGTTTATCTGTAAATAACAATATTTAAATAATACATGTCAGTGTTTATCTGTAAATAACAATATTTAAATAATACATGTCAGTGTTTATCTGTAAATAACACTATACAAATAATACATGTCAGTGTTTACCTGTAAATAACAATATATAAATAATACATGTCAGTGTTTATCTGTAAATGACAATATATAAATAATACATGTCAGTGTTTTTCTGTAAATAACAATATATAAATAATACATGTCAGTGTTTATCTGTAAATAACACTATATAAATAATAAATTTCAGTGTTTATCTGTAAATAACACTATATTAATAATACATGTCAGTGTTTATCTGTAAATAACACTATATAAATAATACATGTCAGTGTTTATCTGTTAATAACAATATATAAATAATGCAAGTCAGTGTTTAATTGTAAATAACAATATATAAATAATACATGTCAGTGTTTATCTGTAAATGACAATATATAAATAATACATGTCAGTGTTTATCGGTAAATGACAATATATAAATAATGCATGTCAGTGTTTATCTGTTAATAATAATATATAAATAATACATGTCAGTGTTTATCTGGAAATAACAATATATAAATAATACATGTCAATGTTTATCTGTAAATAACAATATATAAATAATACATGTCAGTGTTTATCTGTAAATGACAATATATAAATAATACATGTCAGTGTTTTTCTTTAAATAACAATATATAAATAATACATGTCAGTGTTTGTATGTAAATAACAATATATAAATAATACATGTCAGTGTTTATCTGTAAATAACAATATATAAATAATACATGTCAGTGTTTATCTGTAAATAACAATATATAAATAATACATGTCAGTGTTTATCTGGAAATAACAATATATAAATAATACATGTCAATGTTTATCTGTAATAACACTATATAAATAATACATGTCAGTGTTTATCTGTAAATGACAATATACAAATAATACATGTCAGTGTTTTTCTGTAAATAACAATATATAAATAATACATGTCAGTGTTTATCTGTAAATAACACTATATAAATAATACATTTCAGTGTTTATCTGTAAATAACAATATTTAAATAATACATGTCAGTGTTTATCTGTAAATAACAATATTTAAATAATACATGTCAGTGTTTATCTGTAAATAACACTATACAAATAATACATGTCAGTGTTTACTTGTAAATAACAATATATAAATAATACATGTCAGTGTTTATCTGTAAATGACAATATATAAATAATACATGTCAGTGTTTTTCTGTAAATAACAATATATAAATAATACATGTCAGTGTTCATCTGTAAATAACACTATATAAATAATAAATTTCAGTGTTTATCTGTAAATAACACTATATAAATAATACATGTCAGTGTTTATCTGTAAATAACACTATATAAATAATACATGTCAGTGTTTATCTGTTAATAACAATATATAAATAATGCATGTCAGTGTTTAATTGTAAATAACAATATATAAATAATACATGTCAGTGTTTATCTGTAAATGACAATATATAAATAATACATGTCAGTGTTTATCTGGAAATAACAATATATAAATAATACATGTCAATGTTTATCTGTAAATAACACTATATAAATAATACATGTCAGTGTTTATCTGTAAATGACAATATATAAATAATACATGTCAGTGTTTTTCTTTAAATAACAATATATAAATAATACATGTCAGTGTTTGTATGTAAATAACAGTATATAAATAATACATGTCAGTGTTTATCTGTAAATAACAATATATAAATAATACATGTCAGTGTTTATCTGTAAATAACAATATATAAATAATACATGTCAGTGTTTATCTGGAAATAACAATATATAAATAATACATGTCAATGTTTTTCTGTAAATAACAATATAAAAATAATACATGTCAGTGTTTATCTGTAAATAACACTATATAAATAATACATTTCAGTGTTTATCTGTAAATAACAATATTTAAATAATACATGTCAGTGTTTATCTGTAAATAACAATATTTAAATAATACATGTCAGTGTTTATCTGTAAATAACACTATACAAATAATACATGTCAGTGTTTACCTGTAAATAACAATATATAAATAATACATGTCAGTGTTTATCTGTAAATGACAATATATAAATAATACATGTCAGTGTTTTTCTGTAAATAACAATATATAAATAATACATGTCAGTGTTTATCTGTAAATAACACTATATAAATAATAAATTTCAGTGTTTATCTGTAAATAACACTATATAAATAATACATGTCAGTGTTTATCTGTAAATAACACTATATAAATAATACATGTCAGTGTTTATCTGTTAATAACAATATATAAATAATGCATGTCAGTGTTTAATTGTAAATAACAATATATAAATAATACATGTCAGTGTTTATCTGTAAATGACAATATATAAATAATACATGTCAGTGTTTATCGGTAAATGACAATATATAAATAATGCATGTCAGTGTTTATCTGTTAATAATAATATATAAATAATACATGTCAGTGTTTATCCGGAAATAACAATATATAAATAATACATGTCAATGTTTATCTGTAAATAACAATATATAAATAATACATGTCAGTGTTTATCTGTAAATAACAATATATAAATAATACATGTCAGTGTTTATATGTAAATAACAATATATAAATAATACACATCAGTGTTCATCAACACGAACACGTCGGCTTTAGCGTTAGCTTGTTAGCATTAGCATTCAGTTGACTGGGGTTGAGGCTAATAACAACACAAATGGAGCGTCACTGACTACTTTTACAAGATGTAATAAAGTCAATAGTTAATATTTGATGTTATTTACCTCGTGTGCTGCCTCCTTTATTTCACATTTATCCAACAAAGTCCGAGTAGTAAGCAGCTGAGGTCGTTGCTTCGAGTCAGGCTTCATACTCCTCAGTAAATACGTTTAAAAGAGTCCGTCTACTTCACGTAATCAAATGAAGTTAGTAAAAAGTACTAAACAAGAATAAAGTACATGTAGTTTACAAACACTGCAAGATAGTTCCACTGATCAGCCTTCTTCAGCACTAAAGTTCCTACAAGTCAAAAGTTCCTTTTGTTCTTCTTTCTCTCCGTTGTCAAGTTAGTTGTCATAGAAACACACAAGAAATAAGAAATAAATAAGTATATTCCTATAGCGGTCGTGGGTTTGAAAAGTAAGTTTTAGGAACCAACTGAGTTCAACCAATCAGTGATCCACAGCACAGTCCGCCCGCTGAAAAGGTTCCTGGTCGCTTGGAAAAGTCCCACCTAGCTAGGAGGAACTCTGGAAGGTTCCTGAAGAACTAAATTTACCCGGGTAGTTTTTGGTGGAAACACAGCGGGAACTTTATTTCAGTGGGGAAGTTCCTGAAAAGGTTCCTGCGGTGGAAAAGGACAACAGCTACACTGCATCCAGAAAGTATTCACCTTTTCCACATTTTATGTCACAGCCTTATCCAAAAATGGAATAAATGCATTTTTGTCCTCAGAATTCTACAGACAACACCCACATTGCCCAGATGAAAATGTTTTTTAAAAGCAATTTTGCAAAAGTATTAAAAATAAAAATGTACATAAAAGTATTGACAGTCTTTGTTGGCAATACTTAGTTGATGCACCTTTGGCAACAATTCCAGCCTCAAGTCTTTTTGAACATGATGTCACAAACTTGGCACACCTACGGTATCTTTGGGCACTTTCTCTCTTTCCTCTTTGCACACCTCTCAACCTCCACCTTGCCGGTTTCCACCCAGCATGTCTCTGTACATTGCTGCATTCATCTTAGTGTAGTCAGGGAGGTGACCAAGAACCTGATGGTCACTCTGTCAGAACTACAACATTCCTCTGTGGAGAGAAGAGAACCTTCCAGAAGGACAATCCACCAATCAGCCGTGTATGGTAGAGTGGTCAGACGGAAGCCATTTTTTAGTCAAAAGTTTGCCAAAATGCACCTGAAAGACTCTCAGACCATAAGAAACTAAATTCTCTGGTCTGATGAGACAAAGATTGAAGTCTTTGGCGTGAATGATTGGCGAAAACCAGGCACCGCTCATCACCAGGACAATACCATCCCGACAGTGAAGCACGGTGGTGGTAGCATCATGGTGTGGGGATGGTTTCGACAGCACGGTTTTCAGTGATCAAAGCCTTTTGTCGGTGGTCGAGTTTTCAGTACATCACTTGTCAATAGTGCACAAATAATAGTTTATATATTTATAAATTCATATTGTAACGACCAGATAATGACCTACTCAGTGGTTAGAGTGTCAACCCTGAGATGGGTAGGTTGTGAGTTCAAACCCCGGCCAAGTCATACCAAAGACTATAAAAATGGGAGCCATTACCTCCCTGCTTGGCACTCAGCATCAAGGCTTGGAATTGGGGGTTAAATCACCGAAAATTATTCCCGGGCGCGGCCACCGCTGCTGCTCACTGCTCCCCTCACCTCCCAGGGGGTGATCAAGGGTGATGGGTCAAATGCAGAGAATAATTTCGCCACACCTGGTGTGTGTGTGACAATCAATGGTACTTTGACTTTTTAATTTTAATGTTAATGTTTAATGATCGTGTGGCTTGGATTTGATGTCAGTTTTTCCCACGTTTGCAAACACACCGTCCGTGCCTGAAAGGTGATTGGCGGAGAATGAGGAAGTGTTGTTGCGCGGACTCACGGAGACGAAAGTGTTTGCACGGGAGGTAAAACCTGTTGGAATTCTGCCATTTGTTATCCTAAGATTGGTATTAAAAGTTAAAAATTGCGTCAAAAGTTGTGTAATTTCTTCTGGGGGCTGCATTGATTGATTGATTGAGACTTTTATTAGTAGGTTGCACAGTGAAGTACATATTCCGTACAATTGACCACTAAATGGTAACACCGGAATAAGTTTTTCAACTTGTTTAAGTCGGGGTCCATTGATTCATGATACAGATATATACTATCATATATATACTATCATCATAATACAGTCATCACACAAGATAATCACATTGAATTATTAACATTATTTACAATCAGGGGTGTGGACGGGGGGGAGGGGGGGGGGGGTTAGGATATGGACATCAAGTAGTGGACATAGAGAGAGAGAGAGAGAGAGAGAGAGAGAGAGAGAGAGAGAGAGAGAGAGAGAGAGAGAGAGAGAGAGAGAGAGAGAGAGAGATCAGAAGACATAAGAAAAAGAAAAAGTATCTGCATTTGATTGTTTACATTTGATTATTAGCAATCCGGGGAGGGTGTTAGTTTAGGGTTGTAGCTGCCCGGAGGTGTTGTTTTAGTGCTGTTTTGAAGGAGGATAGAGATGCCCTTTCTTTTATACCTGTTGGGAGCGCATTCCACATTGATGTGGCATAGAAAGAGAATGAGTTAAGACCTTTGTTAGTTCGGAATCTGGGTTTAACGTGGTTAGTGGAGCTCCCCCTGGTGTTGTGGTTATGGCGGTCATTTACGTTAAGGAAGTAGTTTGACATGTACTTCGGTATCAGGGAGGTGTAGCGGATTTTATAGACTAGGCTCAGTGCAAGTTGTTTAACTCTGTCCTCCACCTTGAGCCAGCCCACTTTAGAGAAGTGGGTAGGAGTGAGGTGGGATCTGGGGTGGAGGTCTAGAAGTAACCTGACTAGCTTGTTCTGGGATGTTTGGAGTTTAGATTTGAGGGTTTTGGAGTTTTGCAATACACTTTATTACTTTTATTTGTTTTCAAGTAAAAAAAAAAAAGTCACCTTATTTTCAAGGTAAAAATGCCACATTCAATGACATTGAGGGGAAACCCTGTACAGTATTCATGTAATGGACTTTAAAATGCGGGCTCTGTACCGAGGATGCCGTTGTGGCTTGTGCAGCCCTTTGAGACACTTGTAATTTAGGGCTATATAAATAAACATTGATTGATTGATTGATTGATAAAAAGGCAACAAATGAATCTGCTATAATTTGACAGAAAGCGATGCAAGCATGAGTCAAGACATGAGTCACACGGGAGGTAAATACATCTGATCCCAGTTTCCTTCACACTTACGAGACCTATTCATTTTCTTTCTACCTATGAGTCAGTGCGCTGTGGAAGAGAGCGAGGAAGCAGCAGCAAGCAGCAGGCAGCAAGCAACAAGAAGCAAGCAGCAAGCAACAGGCAGCAAGCAGCAAGCAGCAAGCAGCAGCAGCAAGCAGCAGCAAGAAGCAAGCAGCAAGCAGCAGGCAGCAAGCAACAAGAAGCAAGCAGCAGGCAGCAAGCAGCAAGCAACAAGAAGCAGCAAGCAACAAGAAGCAAGCAACAAGAAGCAAGCAGCATGTGACGTTGTCTTGCACCCTCCAGACGGGGCTGGCTGGTCTACTTTTAAGCTGCAAGCTGTGAGAGTTTGTTTGTTGAGAGATGAAGTGGAAGCGTCTCATAAAAAGTCCCCACTTTTCTTCAGCAGTGCAACACTTGAAGGTTAGATTCGTGATTTCTGCCTGCTAAAACTCCAAATAATGACGTGTGGAAAAGGGATTTTCGGATGCATCGCCATTCAGACCTGGACAATTCTCAATTGATGGACAAATGTCTAAATATTGATTATTTAAGTACTTTTTTTCCCACGCTGTGAACCCTGCGGCTTATGAATTATGTATTTTCCTTGGCTAGCGGCCATAATGTTTTGTGTTTAACAAAGAGTCTTCATAGAGACGCTGAGAAGGTGTGTTATAATTGCTTGTGCTAAGTGTCAGAATAATTGTGTATAAGCTATCACACAACTTGTTTGCTTGCAGTTCAGGTTGCTCTGCATGAAAACCGGCGGCCCTGGCTACTATCTACTTGTGCTCACAAAGCTGTCCTTGTTTTATCAAGCAAAGGCGGACAGCTTGTAAATCTCCACTTTGTGCCATGGAATGCGCCTCGCCGTAGAAGTGTCTGTTTATCAGATCTGGACAGCCACGGGAGGGGCCGTATCAGGACCTGAAGTCTCCAAGAAGATAAGGCGGACGAGCAGAGAGGGGGTCAACCCGACACCGCTCCAAGCACATTTTGTTATAACTGTTTATGACCCAGTGCTAGGCTGCTGCATAATGTGACCCCTCCCCCATAGAAGCAGCTTCAGCTAAGTAATCAGGGGAAGCGTGGAACTTTTTCCTCAGAGCGTGGGGTGACACTGTGCGAGGGTGCAGTTCCACGCGCTCTCCTCATGAGCTAAATTGAATCCTGTCTCTGTTTGATTCCTTGCTTCTTGTCCTGTTTAATAGATAGTTTGGTGTTTGAACCTGACACTAAGGCGCCATCTTTTGGACAAGTTTGTTACTGCACGTGCTGCTGTTTGACTCACAGGTTGACTTGTTAGCTTTAATGCTAACATGAAAACAAGAGACATTAACTCTTAGAACAGTGTCATCGCTCTATACTCCGAGGAAAAGAGACGGAGGTGTTTTATGGTGCGTTCGAGGACCGCTGAACAAAATAGGATGCCGCAACCCGCCGCCAGAAATAAGAAATAATAATAATATATTTGATTTGTTATGCTCTTTTCATTTAAATAAATCTTAAAGTGCTACAGTAGAAACCAACATTTAAAAATAATAAAAACTTAGCCATTAAAACGGATAAATACTAAGATTAAAACACTATCAGTGAAGCACAATAAACACAAAACATGCTTTTCTAACAGTGTGACTATTCATTTTAGTTACTTAAAAATGGTCAAAAGATTTCAGTGCGGGTATAAGAACTTATTGAGCACTTTAATGTGATAATATTGATAACTAAATAAATGGAAGGAGAAAGAGAGGCTGAATAAATAAATGGAAGGAGAAAGAGAGGCTGAATAAATAAATGGAAGGAGAAAGAGAGGCTGACTAAATAAATGGAAGGAGAAAGAGAGGCTAAATAAATAAATGGAAGGAGAAAGAGAGGTGATGACAAGATGTCTTATTGCTGTTGACTTTTTGAAGGCTGCAAATAAGATTTGTGCTCTGCCAATGAAGTGAAGCTGCAGGGAAAGTGGACAAGAAGGAGAGAGAGAGCTCCTCCTGTAATCTTCTTCTTCTTCTTTTTCTTCTTCTTCTTATTCTTCTTCTTTTCCTTCTTCTCCTCCTTCTTCTCCTTCTCCTCCTCTTCTCTTCATTTCTCCTTCTCCTCCTCCTCCTTCTTCTTCTTCTTCTTCTTCTCCATCTCCTCCTTCTCCTTCTCCTTCTCCTTCTCCTTCTCCTTCTTCTCCATCTCCTCCTTCTCCTTCTCCTTCTCCTTCTCCTTCTCCTTCTCCTTCTCCTTCTCCTTCTCCTTCTCCTTCTCCTTCCCCTTCTTCTCCTTCTTCTCCTACTCCTTCTCCTTCTCCTCCTTCTCCTTCTCCTTCTCCTTCTCCTAATTCTCCTCCTTCTCCTTCTCCTTCTCCTTCTCCTAATTATTTTCCTTCTCCTTCTTCTTCCTCTTTCTGTTTATATATGTGTGTGCATGTATGTATGTGTATATATATATATATATATATATATATATATATATATATATATATATATATATATATATATATATATATATATATATATATATATATATATATATATATATATATATATATATATATATATATATATATATATATATATATATATATGTACATGTATTTGCTGTATATATACATATATAAATACTTTACATGCAGTCGGCTTTTGGCCCTCGACTAAATCTTTTCAGCCCAGCGTATAAGCGTTTAAGGTCACGGTTTGGTACATACCTGGCGTTTAAGGTCACGGTTTGGTACGTACCTGGTGTTTAAGGTCACGGTTTGGTACGTACCTGGCGTTTAAAGTCACGGTTTGGTACGTACCTGGCGTTTAAGGTCACGGTTTGGTACGTACCTGCCGTTTAAAGTCACGGTTTGGTATGTACCTGGCGTTTAAAGTCACAGTTTGATATGTACCTTGCGTTTAAGGTCACGGTTTGGTACGTACTGGGCGTTTAAGGTCACGGTTTGGTACGTACCTGGCGTTTAAAGTCACGGTTTGGTACGTACCTGGCGTTTAAAGTCACGGTTTGGTATGTACCTGGCGTTTAAGGTCATGGTTTGGTACATACTGGGCGTTTAAGGTCACAGTTTGGTACGTACCTGGCGTTTAAAGTCACGGTTTGGTATGTACCTGGCGTTTAAGGTCACGGTTTGGTACGTACCTGGCGTTTAAAGTCACGGTTTGGTACGTACCAGGCGTTTAAGGTCACGGTTTGGTACGTACCTGGCGTTTAAAGTCACGGTTTGGTATGTACCTGGCGTTTAAAGTCACAGTTTGGTATGTACCTGGCGTTTAAGGTCACGGTTTGGTACGTACTGGGCGTTTAAGGTCACGGTTTGGTACGTACCTGCCGTTTAAAGTCACGGTTTGGTACGTACCTGCCGTTTAAAGTCACGGTTTGGTATGTACCTGGCGTTTAAGGTCATGGTTTGGTACGTACTGGGCGTTTAAGGTCACAGTTCGGTAAGTACCTGGCGTTTAAAGTCACGGTTTGGTATGTACCTGGCGTTTAAAGTCACGGTTTGGTACGTACCTGGCGTTTAAGGTCACGGTTTGGTACGTACCTGGCGTTTAAAGTCACGGTTTGGTATTTACCTGGCGTTTAAAGTCACAGTTTGGTATGTACCTGGCGTTTAAGGTCACGGTTTGGTACGTACTGGGTGTTTAAGGTCACGGTTTGGTACGTACCTGGCGTTTAAAGTCACGGTTTGGTACGTACCTGGCGTTTAAAGTCATGGTTTGGTATGTACCTGGCGTTTAAGGTCATGGTTTGGTACGTACTGGGCGTTTAAGGTCATGGTTTGGTACGTACTGGGCGTTTAAGGTCACAGTTTGGTACGTACCTGGCGTTTAAAGTCACGGTTTGGTATGCACCTGGCGTTTAAGGTCACGGTTTGGTATGCACCTGGCGTTTAAGGTCACGGTTTGGTACGTACGTGGCGTTTAAGGTCACAGTTTTGTACGTACGTGGCGTTTAAGGTCACAGTTTGGTACGTACCTGGCGTTTAAGGTCACAGTTTGGTACGTACGTGGCGTTTAAGGTCACAGTTTGGTACGTACCTGGTGTTTAAGGTTACAGTTTTGGCTTTTATCCGTCCATACTGCATCAACGCCAAGTTGCGGGCATGAAAGGGGGAAGTCTTGTTTCTGTGTGCAGATCAATAACTTGCACTGATATTTTCTCGCCCGCCTTGTTGGTTTTGTTTATTCCCCGCTTCATTAGCGAGTCGCAGGCTGCCGCGCTCGCAGCGCAGCAACAACACCTTCTGCAAAGTGTCAACAGTCCTGCTCATGAAGGACAGCGGCTGACATGCATGATACACACATGGATGATACACACATGCATGGATACACACATGCATGATACACACATGCATGATACACACATGCATGGATACACACATGCATGATACACACATGCATGGGTACACACATGCATGGATATACACATTGATGATACACACATGCATGATACACACATGCATGATACACACATGCATGGGTACACACATGCATGGATACACACATGGATGATACACACATGCATGATACACACATGCATGGATACACACATGCATGGATACACACATGCATGATACACACATGCATGGGTACACACATGCATGATACACACATGCATGATACACACATGCATGATACACACATGCATGCATACACACATGCATGATACACACATGCATGATACACACATGCATGATACACACATGCATGGATACACGCATGCATGATACACACATGCATGATACACACATGCATGATACACACATGCATGATACACACATGCATGATACACACATGCATGGATACAAGCATGATCTCACGTGAGCGGCTAAGATGGAGCTGGGCGAGGAGAACATCAAAAGACTTTAGGGGACGAGCGCTTGTGTCAAGGCGGCGTGTAATAAATGATGTAATAAATGATGTAATAAATGATGTAATAATGCAGACAGGAAGAGGCGCTGCCATCAGACAATCACTTAAGGCGGCGGCCATGATGAGCTGCGATGTGAAGTCTTCCAATGTTCTCTACTTTCTCTCCTTCTCCCCGGCAGACTAGCGTCACCGTGCAGTGCATGAAATGAAATTCATGGAATGGACTCCGGTGCAAACATACTCTGCATTTAAAATCCAAAAGATGAATAGTTGTGGGAGGTACTTGCTTAACTTTATCTTCATGTTAGCACTGCTGTGCTTTGTGGCTGAATGAGGTCATCAGGGAAAACCTTTACACTCCAAATCACATTTTTTACAGCTGACTGTTTACACTTCAAGTAAAATGTGATCCAGTGTGAACGCACACTGGCCCCAATGTGGCCCCAATGTGGCCCCAATGTGGCCCCAATGTGGCCCCAATGTGGGCCCAATGTGGCCCCAACTCACATGTGAACAAATACATCAGTTCCAGTCCTTCAACAATTGTTATTTCCTCAGAATCTAAATATATATTCATATATTACATATAGTCTACTATTTTTGCACTATTGACAATATATATTTATATATTACATATAGTCTATTATTTGTGAAGAGTAAAATCATCAAAGGTCTTATGGGTGCTCAAAAATATCGATTCCCATCCCAAAAAAAATTTTTTTTAGTGTCATTCTAAATCGATTCATATATTACAAAAAATTGTTTTATATATATATATATATATATATATATATATATATATATATATATATATATATATATATATATATATATATATATATATATGAGAGAGAGAGAGAGAGAGAGAGAGAGAGAGAGAGAGAGAGAGAGAGAGAGAGAGAGAGAGAGAGAGAGAGAGAGAGAGAGAGAGAGATTTTTTTATTATTATTACTTTTTTTTTTTTATATATATATATTGTATATTATTATTCCAGAAGGAACAAATACAAAGAAAAACACAAGATATATTTTGTTTGGCGAAGATAACATATAAAACAGGTTATTATAGATAGGAATTATTTGATTTAATGCAATTCAATAATTTACACGGTGTTGAGCCATAAAACTAGGATTGACTTGAAATTTCTCCTACACAACCACAGTAACATTCGGGTGTTTAGCTGAATCCCCGCCAAATTTGGTTCCCACCTTTCAAGCCGGTGTGTAGAATTGGAGCAGGACTGGTTGAAAAACATGGCAGAGAAGTCATGTGTCGACTCCACAGTCTCACATTGGCGGTGGTAAGCTACATTTGTGGCCACAGCTGCCCCGGAGTCCACACTGAAACTGGCGAGAAACGTCTAAAGAAAGAAAAGATGCGTATTCTGCATGAAGCGCACAAAGCTGGCAAGCGAAGGACGTTTTCTCCTCGTGCCGACTGCTTGGGAATTGATGTTTTAGGCTCGCATGAAAAATTCAGCGCTCTCTTTGCGAACGTTCGCCCTACATAGCATAGCGCTCGCTACGCCGTATTATTCATGCTGTACACGTGCACGTGAGCACGCACGTGGGCTGGCACATTTATTGAATGTACAGTACAGGGATGTTTACATACCATACTAATAAAGACCATACCATACCACAGTACAGGGATGTTTACATACCATACTAATAAAGACCATACCATACCACAGTACAGGGATGTTTACATACCATACTAATAAAGACCATACCATACCACAGTACAGGGATGTTTACATACCATACTAATAAAGACCATACCATACCACAGTACAGGGATGTTTACAGTACAGGGGATGTTTCTAATCATATCAACACTGACCAGAGCTCTTGTTCCACCACGATTGAGGAGATATCAACACTGACCCGAGCTCTTGTTCCACCACTATTGAGGAGATATCAACACTGACCAGAGCTCTTGTTCCACCACTTTTGAGGAGATATCAACACTGACCAGAGCTCTTGTTCCACCACTTTTGAAGAGATATCAACAGTGACCAGAGCTCTTGTTCCACCACGATTGAGGAGATATCAACACTGACCAGAGCTCTTGTGCCACCACTATTGAGGCGATATGTGGGCTCTGTACCGAGGATGTCGTTGTGGCTTGTGCAGCCCTTTGAGACACTCGTGACTTAGGGCTATATAAATATTGATTGATTGATTGATTGATTGATTGATTGATTGATATCAACACTGACTCAAGCTCTTGTTCCCCCACTATTGAGGAGATATCAACACTGACCAAAGCTCTTGTTCCACCACGATTGAGGAGATATCAACACTGACCCGAGCTCTTGTTCCACCACTATTGAGGCGATATGTGGGCTCTGTACCGAGGATGTCGTTGTGGCTTGTGCAGCCCTTTGAGACACTCGTGATTTAGGGCTATATAAATAAATATTGATTGATTGATTGATTGATTGATATCAACACTGACCAGAGCTCTTGTTCCACCACTTTTGAGGAGATATCAACACTGACCAGAGCTCTTGTTCCACCACTTTTGAGGAGATATCAACAGTGACCAGAGCTCTTGTTCCACCACTATTGAGGAGATATCAACACTGACCAGAGCTCTTGTTCCACCACTTTTGAGGAGATATCAACACTGACCAGAGCTCTTGTTCCACCACTTTTGAGGAGATATCAACAGTGACCAGAGCTCTTGTTCCACCACGATTGAGGAGATATCAACACTGACCCGAGCTCTTGTTCCACCACTATTGAGGCGATATGTGGGCACTGTACCGAGGATGTCGTTGTGGCTTGTCCAGCCCTTTGAGACACTCGTGATTTAGGGCTATATAAATAAATATTGATTGATTGATTGATTGATTGATATCAACACTGACTCAAGCTCTTGTTCCCCCACTATTGAGGAGATATCAACACTGACTCAAGCTCTTGTTCCCCCACTATTGAGGAGATATCAACAACAATTAGCGCTCTTGTTCCATCACTTTTGAGGAGATATCAACACTGACCAGAGCTCTTGTTCCACCACTTTTGAGGAGATATCAACACTGACCAGAGCTCTTGTTCCACCACTTTTGAGGAGATATCAACAGTGACCAGAGCTCTTGTTCCACCACTATTGAGGAGATATCAACACTGACCAGAGCTCTTGTTCCACCACTTTTGAGGAGATATCAACACTGACCAGAGCTCTTGTTCCACCACTTTTGAGGAGATATCAACACTGACCAGAGCTCTTGTTCCACCACTTTTGAGGAGATATCAACACTGACCAGAGCTCTTGTTCCACCACTTTTGAGGAGATATCAACAGTGACCATAGCTCTTGTTCCACCACGATTGAGGAGATATCAACACTGACCAGAGCTCTTGTTCCACCACTTTTGAGGAGATATCAACAGTGACCAGAGCTCTTGTTCCACCACTTTTGAGGAGATATCAACACTGACCAGAGCTCTTGTTCCACCACTTTTGAGGAGATATCAACAGTGACCAGAGCTCTTGTTCCACCACGATTGAGGAGATATCAACACTGACCAGAGCTCTTGTTCCACCACTTTTGAGGAGATATCAACACTGACCAAAGCTCTTGTTCCACCATTATTGAGGAGATATCAACACTGATCCAAGCTCTTGTTCCCCCACTATTGAGGAGATATCAACACTGACCAGAGCTCTTGTTCCCCCACTATTGAGGAGATATCAACACTGACCCGAGCTCTTGTTCCACCACTATTGAGGAGATATCAACACTGACCCGAGCTCTTGTTCCACCACTATTGAGGAGATATCAACACTGATTAGAGCTCTTGTTCCACCACTATTGAGGAGATATCAACACTGAGCAGAGTGCAGCAACATCAAGTAACATGTTTTCCCACTTGAGAGTCCCGTAAGAGCAGGTCACAACATCTCCTCGGTCCACTTCTGAGGAAGAATGCACCCGCCCAAAGACCTCCTCCTTCCACCATGGATGTTTGACCCGCAGCCACTCGTCAAACATCCATTTTCATCCCTTTCATGGCGCGGCATGAAGTAGGTCAGGAAGGGTGCGTAGAAGAAGAGGATGCAGTGTAAAGCTGCACCACCACAACCTCCTGCTTTTTAAACAAGAGTGCGTAGAAGAAGAGGATGAAGTGTAAAGCTGCACCACCACAACCTCCTGCTTTTTAAACAAATATTCTCTGCCACAGGAAGTCAGAGCGGACGATGGAAATGTTGTACTTCAGGAAAATGAGTGCAGTCCTCAGAGTGTTTTTATATAACAGCACATCTTCTGGAAGGAACGACACTTGGATGCTCTTTAAAGTAGTCAAGGTAAAGACTTCTGTTGCGGTGGTGTCTAAACACGTTCTAAAGACCAAATACACTCGTCTCAGATGACATGACTCAATTACTGGGGAAGAATTCACTCACAAAATGGGACCTGACAACCAAAATGGCCACGTTTTCAAATGTGCTGAAGGCCACTAAAAGGTTTTAGTTGGCGGCAGAGGTGGGTAGTAACGCGCTACATTTACTCCGTTACATCTACTTGAGTAACTTTTGGGATAAATTGTACTTCTAAGGGTAGTTTTAATGCAACATACTTTTACTTTTACTTGAGTATATTTATAGAGAAGAAACGCTACTTTTACTCCGCTCCATTTATCTACATTCAGCTCGCTACTCGCTACTGATTTTTATCCATCTGTTAATGCACGCTTTGTTTGTTTTGCTTTGTCAGACAGACCTTCAAAGTACGATCTATGCATGCCTGCGTTTCACCAATCAGATGCAGTCACTGGTGACGTTTGACTCCGTTTCACCAATCAGATGCAGTCACTGGTGACGTTTGACTCCGTTTCACCAATCAGATGCAGTCACTGGTGACGTTTGACTCCGTTTCACCAATCAGATGCAGTCACTGGTGACGTTTGACTCCGTTTCACCAATCAAATACAGTCACTGGTGACGTTTGACTCCGTTTCACCAATCAGATGCAGTCACTGGTGACGTTGGACTCCGTTTCACCAATCAAATGCAGTCACTGGTGACGTTTGACTCCGTTTCACCAATCAAATATAGTCACTGGTGACGTTTGACTCCGTTTTACCAATCAGATGCAGTCACTGGTGACGTTTGACTCCGTTTCACCAATCAAATATAGTCACTGGTGATGTTTGACTCCGTTTCACCAATCAGATGCAGTCACTGGTGACGTTTGACTCCGTTTCACCAATCAAATATAGTCACTGGTGACGTTTGACTCTGTTTCACCAATCATATACAGTCACTGGTGACGTTTGACTCCGTTTCACCAATCAGATGCAGTCACTGGTGACGTTTGACTCCGTTTCACCAATCAAATGCAGTCACTGGTGACGTTTGACTCCGTTTCACCAATCAAATACAGTCACTGGTGACGTTTGACTCCGTTTCACCAATCAGATGCAGTCACTGGTGACGTTGGACTCCGTTTCACCAATCAAATGCAGTCACTGGTGACGTTTGACTCCGTTTCACCAATCAAATATAGTCACTGGTGACGTTTGACTCCGTTTTACCAATCAGATGCAGTCACTGGTGACGTTTGACTCCGTTTCACCAATCAAATATAGTCACTGGTGATGTTTGACTCCGTTTCACCAATCAGATGCAGTCACTGGTGACGTTTGACTCCGTTTCACCAATCAAATATAGTCACTGGTGACGTTTGACTCTGTTTCACCAATCATATACAGTCACTGGTGACGTTTGACTCCGTTTCACCAATCAGATGCAGTCACTGGTGACGTTTGACTCCGTTTCACCAATCAAATGCAGTCACTGGTGACGTTTGACTCCGTTTCACCAATCAAATACAGTCACTGGTGACGTTTGACTCCGTTTCACCAATCAGATGCAGTCACTGGTGACGTTTGACTCCGTTTCACCAATCAGATGCAGTCACTGGTGACGTTTGACTCCGTTTCACCAATCAAATACAGTCACTGGTGACGTTTGACTCCGTTTCACCAATCAGATGCAGTCACTGGTGACGTTTGACTCCGTTTCACCAATCAAATGCAGTCACTGGTGACGTTTGACTCCGTTTCACCAATCAAATATAGTCACTGGTGACGTTTGACTCCGTTTTACCAATCAGATGCAGTCACTGGTGACGTTTAACTCCGTTTCACCAATCAAATGCAGTCACTGGTGACGTTTGACTCCGTTTCACCAATCAAATATAGTCACTGGTGACGTTTGACTCCGTTTCACCAATCAGATGCAGTCACTGGTGACGTTTGACTCCGTTTCACCAATCAAATATAGTCACTGGTGACGTTTGACTCTGTTTCACCAATCATATACAGTCACTGGTGACGTTTGACTCTGTTTCACCAATCAGATGCAGTCACTGGTGACGTTTGACTCCGTTTCACCAATCAGATGCAGTCACTGGTGACGTTTGACTCCGTTTCACCAATCAAATGCAGTCACTGGTGACGTTTGACTCGGTTTCACCAATCAGATGCAGTCACTGGTGACGTTTGACTCGGTTTCACCAATCAGATGCAGTCACTGGTGACGTTTGACTCCGTTTCACCAATCAAATGCTGTCACTGGTGACGTTTGACTCCGTTTCACCAATCAGATGCAGTCACTGATGACGTTTGACTCCGTTTCACCAATCAAATGCAGTCACTGGTGACGTTTGACTCTGTTTCACCAATCATATACAGTCACTGGTGACGTTTGACTCCGTTTCACCAATCAGATGCAGTCACTGATGACGTTTGACTCCGTTTCACCAATCAAATGCAGTCACTGGTGACGTTTGACTCTGTTTCACCAATCATATACAGTCACTGGTGACGTTTGACTCCGTTTCACCAATCAGATGCAGTCACTGGTGACGTTTGACTCCGTTTCACCAATCAAATATAGTCACTGGTGACGTTTGACTCTGTTTCACCAATCATATACAGTCACTGGTGACGTTTGACTCCGTTTCACCAATCAAATACAGTCACTGGTGACGTTTGACTCCGTTTCACCAATCAGATGCAGTCACTGGTGACGTTTGACTCCGTTTCACCAATCAAATGCAGTCACTGGTGACGTTTGACTCCGTTTCACCAATCAAATATAGTCACTGGTGACGTTTGACTCCGTTTTACCAATCAGATGCAGTCACTGGTGACGTTTGACTCCGTTTCACCAATCAAATGCAGTCACTGGTGACGTTTGACTCCGTTTCACCAATCAAATATAGTCACTGGTGACGTTTGACTCCGTTTCACCAATCAGATGCAGTCACTGGTGACGTTTGACTCCGTTTCACCAATCAAATATAGTCACTGGTGACGTTTGACTCTGTTTCACCAATCATATACAGTCACTGGTGACGTTTGACTCCGTTTCACCAATCAGATGCAGTCACTGGTGACGTTTGACTCCGTTTCACCAATCAGATGCAGTCACTGGTGACGTTTGACTCCGTTTCACCAATCAGATGCAGTCACTGGTGACGTTTGACTCCGTTTCACCAATCAAATGCAGTCACTGGTGACGTTTGACTCCGTTTCACCAATCAGATGCAGTCACTGGTGACGTTTGACTCCGTTTCACCAATCAAATATAGTCACTGGTGACGTTTGACTCTGTTTCACCAATCATATACAGTCACTGGTGACGTTTGACTCCGTTTCACCAATCAGATGCAGTCACTGGTGACGTTTGACTCCGTTTCACCAATCAAACAGAGCCAGGTGGTTACATGACCGCCTGGCTCTGCCGCTGAAACTTTATGTTTCAGCGGCAAAACAACAAGAAGCGTAAGCTTACATGAACTCAACGTCAAATTTGAGGAAGCACATGGCGGTAAGTAACGTTAGTAGATATTTTGGCTGTCACCGTAGGCTGATGTTAGCTTCCCTGCTATGAATCACTGTCAAATGTACATCGTGTGGGGACATTTATTAACGCACTGCAGCCTCACAGACACACAAACACACACACAGACACACAAACACACGCACACACACACACACACACACACAAAAAAAAACACTCACACGTGCATACAAACACCAATCAGAAGTGCATCAGGTGCAGCCCACACCTATCAGTTTATGGTTTGCGTAAAGGCTAACTTGTTATTTTCCTTTGTAATCTCTGCCTACTGAGCCTATGGTGCTGTTAAGTTATTGTGGCTCAATTTGCCTTCATTTTTTTTATGTTAATGTATTATTATTTAATATATATTATTGTTTTAGTTGCTTAAGAGATATTCCTGGCTCTGAATTTGCTCATTGCTATTTTTATGTTTTTGTGCATTATTTGTTGCCGCAGGTTACTCATCAGTTACTCAGTACTTGAGTAGTTTTTTCACAACATACTTTTTACTTTTACTGATGTAAATATTTGGGTGACTACTCCTTACTTTTACTTGAGTAATTAATCTCTAAAGTACCAGTACTCTTACTTGAGTACAATTTCTGGCTACTCTACCCACCTCTGGTTGGCGGTGTGATGATTGTATTAGTCATGATTTAACATAACAAGAAATACAATATCTCAATTGCTACCCAAGAATTTACAACAATATCGAAATATAACCTTTAGGAAAAATGTAACTTAAAAAACTTGTGTGCACGTACAACACTTAAAACCTTTAGTATATCAGTGTGTAGAAGTCAATTATGTAGAGAAATGTAGCAAGCTAGCGACTACTTTGTTTACAAGTAGCTTTTCCTGTAGCTTAGCTACTTTTAGAGCCATGTAGCGAGGTAGCTTACATCCAAGCTACAAGCTACAAAGAGAGAACATGGACTGTGACTCCAAAAGGCAAACTAAATGAATACTTAGAGTGACCCCTAGAGGTAGTTGTAGGGTGTCACAGCTAAATGACAGATAGTTCATAGTAATATTTGTACACTTACATGAACATTGATATTATACATGTGGACCATAGATAGAAATGTTGTTACATTTAGCTTTGATGTAGCTAGCTACTTTTAGTGTAGCTTGCTAAAATTCTCTGGAGATAGCATACCCTGTAGTTTAGCTACATTTAGTCCAAACTCACTTGGAGTTTAGCTTGGTCAGATCTACTCTAAGACTTAGATTGGTCACATCTAGTCTTAGACTTAGATTGGTCAGATCTAGTCTTAGACTTAGATTGGTCTTAGACTTAGATTGGCCACATCTAGTCTTAGACTTAGATTGGTCAGATCTAGTCTTAGACTTAGATTGGTCTTAGACTTAGATTGGTCACATCTAGTCTTAGACTTAGATTGGTCAGATCTAGTCTTAGACTTAGATTGGTCACATCTAGTCTTGGACTTAGATTGGTCACATCTACTCTTAGACTTAGATTGGTCACATCTAGTCTTAGACTTAGATTGGTCACATCTAGTCTTAGACTTAGATTGGTCACATCTAGTCTTGGACTTAGATTGGTCACATCTACTCTTAGACTTAGATTGGTCAGATCTAGTCTTAGACTTAGATTGGTCAGATCTAGTCTTAGACTTAGATTGGTCACATCTAGTCTTAGACTTAGATTGGTCAGATCTAGTCTTAGACTTAGATTGTTCAGATCTAGTCTTAGACTTAGATTGGTAACATCTAGTCTTAGACTTAGATCGGTCACATCTAGTCTTAGACTTAGATTGGTCACATCTAGTCTTAGACTTAGATCAGTCACATCTAGTCTTAGACTTAGATTGGTCAGATCTAGTCTTAGACTTAGATTGGTCACATCTAGTCTTAGACTTAGATTGGTCACATCTAGTCTTAGACTTAGATTGGTCGCATCTAGTCTTAGACTTAGATTGGTCAGATCTAGTCTTAGACTTAGATTGTTCAGATCTAGTCTTAGACTTAGATTGGTCACATCTAGTCTTAGACTTAGATCGGTCACATCTAGTCTTAGACTTAGATTGGTCACATCTAGTCTTAGACTTAGATCAGTCACATCTAGTCTTAGACTTAGATTGGTCAGATCTAGTCTTAGACTTAGATTGGTCACATCTAGTCTTGGACTTAGATTGGTCACATCTAGTCTTAGACTTAGATTGGTCACATCTAGTCTTAGACTTAGATGGTCACATCTAGTCTTAGACTTAGATTGGTCAGATCTAGTCTTAGACTTAGATCGGTCACATCTAGTCTTAGACTTAGATTGGTCAGATCTAGTCTTAGACTTAGATTGGTCAGGTCTAGTCTTAGACTTAGATTGGTCACATCTAGTCTTGGACTTAGATTGGTCACATCTAGTCTTAGACTTAGATTGGTCACATCTAGTCTTAGACTTAGATTGGTCACATCTAGTCTTAGACTTAGATTGGTCAGATCTAGTCTTAGACTTAGATTGGTCACATCTAGTCTTAGACTTAGATTGGTCACATCTAGTCTTAGACTTAGATTGGTCACATCTAGTCTTAGACTTAGATTGGTCAGATCTAGTCTTAGTATTAGATCGGTCACATCTAGTCTTAGACTTAGATTGGTCAGATCTAGTCTTAGACTTAGATCGGTCAGGTCTAGTCTTAGACTTAGATTGGTCACATCTAGTCTTGGACTTAGATTGGTCACATCTAGTCTTAGACTTAGATTGGTCACATCTAGTCTTAGACTTAGATCGGTCACATCTTGTCTTAGACTTAGATTGGTCACATCTAGTCTTAGACTTAGATCAGTCACATCTAGTCTTAGACTTACATTGGTCAGATCTAGTCTTAGACTTAGATTGGTCACATCTAGTCTTGGACTTAGATTGGTCACATCTAGTCTTAGACTTAGATTGGTCACATCTAGTCTTAGACTTAGATTGGTCAGATCTAGTCTTAGACTTAGATCGGTCACATCTAGTCTTAGACTTAGATTGGTCACATCTAGTGACACATTTAAAAGTGTTTTTATCTTACGGAGACAAGTCATTAGCACATCAGAGCCACTTCTGGACAGGATCCTTTGCAAAAAGCAAAAACCTCTCCATTCTCCAGGATCCTCACAGGCTGGCCTACTTTCTCAGCCATTCCAGTCCTGAGCCTGTCATCCTCCTTCCATTGCCTCCTAAAAAAAAACGCCGCCTCTTTCGGTGTTTCAGTCCCTGCAAAGTCCTGTCCCACGCTACATGAGGCGATACCGGCCTGGCAATAAAAGAGCGTCCATCTCTGATATCATGCTCAGCGTGTCCTCTTCCTGCCGCGCGGGAGCAGATGGACCGGCGGCGCTGGTCGCAGGCCGACGCAAATGAAACGCCGAGCGCTGAGCGCCTGACTCGTAGGCGCAAATAAAAGGAGCAAAGGTTGACTTTAGGTGCGCAGCTGAAGGGGAAGTGAAGCATTAAATGGCCCACACACAGATCACACTTCATTATGGCAGCATAGCATCTGGGCTAAGTTAGGTATCACATGCAAGAAACAGCAGACTAAAATGGATCAGCTCTTTTTTTTTAAATCTTTTTGGGGGATGATTAAGTCTGGGCCGCCGGGGGAACTGAAGCTTCGACTGATGGCACGGAAGCAATTTCCAAAAGGGTTTCATCTTCAATGCATGAATAGATTGAGCAGCGCTGTGCGTCTGACTAGGTTTCCTCACCGCAGGTCTTCAAACTAACTCACTGTCTGCCAGCTAAGACTGGGCTGGCACTTTCTTGGGCCTTTTTTTAGCAGCCTGTAGCACATTCTCAAATAAAGATAGAGGATACAAGTTTCATGGGTTCTGTGGAGCAGCTCGTACCTCGAAAAACTTGTGTTGCGTGTGTTAGAATAATTATATATAAGTTATCACACAACTCTTATGCTTAAAGGCCGTTGCTCTAGTTATTATCTATTGTGCTCAAGCTGTACTTTTATTTTCGCGCAAAGGCACACAACTTGTTATCTTCCACTGCAAGTTAGGAGTTGCCTCGCCGCAGATGTTACTGTTTTTCAGCCTGCTAACAGCCAAGGACAAACCAGGACTTCAACGAAGATAAGGCAACAGCAAGCAGACAAAGCAGAGACAGGGCGCAATCACAAGGCCCCCAGCACATTTCCATTCTGAATAATCACGTATTGTGCGCCCTGAGCTGCTGGCATAATGTGTGACCCCTCCCTTTAGAGGCAGCCTCAGCATGGAACTAGGGAACTCCCAAACTGAATAAATAGAGGAGAGCAAGGGCTGTTCCTCAGAGCGTAGGGTGAGACTGTAACTGAGTGTGCAGCTCCATGGGTTCTCCTCATGAGCAAAATTCAACTCTGTCTCTGCCTGATTCCTTGCTTCTTGTTCTTTTTAATAGATAGTCCGGTGCTTAAACCTGACAGCGTGAACATTGAAATCAATTCAATTAAACAACTCAATTTTAACCTCAAGACGCCTTTTAAAAAATCCAAAAAGCTTTCAGATAATAAATATTATGTAAAACAACTGAGAGAGTGAAGTGAAAGTGACGACTCTATAAATGTGGAACTTGGAGACGAAATATTTTGACATAAATGGATTGCTTAACCCAAATAAAGGAGAAAAAAACATCCCTGGCCAGCTGGACCAGACAAACAAGGAGTGAGTCACTTTAATATTGATCATGATACACATCATGTGTGTTATTACAACTACACTACATACACTGTCTGGCTAGCTGTGTACAAACAAAAGATGAAATACTACTTTACAGACACTGTAATATGATTGATCATGTTTTTCACTTAGTACTGATTGGTGTTACAAACTCTAACGTGTTTCGTTAGCTTTTTAAGAAAAAAGTGCCAATGATTGTCACACACACACTCTGTGCGGTGAAATTATCCTCTGCATTTGACCCATCCCCACAGGGGAGCAGTGAGCAGCAGCGGTGGCCTCGCCCGGGAATCATTTGGTGATTCAACCCCCAATTCCAGGCCTTGATGCTGAGTGCCAAGCAGGGAGGTGGTAATGGCTCCCATTTTTATAGTCTTTGGTATGACTCGGCCGGGGTTTGAACTCACAGCCTACCCATCTCAGGCTTTACGGCTAATGCCGTAACACGTCGATGTGCTAGTACGCTAGAAAAAATAGTTCCTCAGTGTTCACTCCTACAATAACAATGTGGTACAGTTTGTATTGTACATGTTACACAAAGAAAATAAAAGTATTGTTGACGCTTTTTGAATGCATTTTGAAAGTGATTTAGAGGTAGAATTGATTGCTAACATTAGCTGCATTGCTAGCCACCTAGCACGAGCCGAATTCTATATGCTAGAATGTGAACAAAACTAAAATCTTTTGTCTTCTTGTCTCTCATAATGATTGTGAACGATAGGCAACATTGCAAAAAAAAGGGCAGTTCCCCTCTAAGACTTGAATTGCATGTTATTGCCTTCACCCGGCTCATGTTCATTAACATATACTGTATATAAATATACTTATATATTTTTATATATGTATATTTAAAGTCAATATGGCTTGGCTTGGGGGTGTGAACATGCAAATGTTGCATGACACGTTAATGATGTGATGCAGCGCTGGTGAAGGTGTCACCGTCAGCAGTGCCCCTCCCCCATCTCACGTTCCAGAAATACACTGGTATACACTGGTATACACTGGTATACACTGGTATACACTGGTATACGCTGGTCCCCTCCATCACTGTCTCTCCTCCATTAGTGAAGGAAATAGTGCATTCCAGCTGCGTGTTAGCTCCATGATGTCATTCCCTGCAGGAAGAGTCAGTACACCTGTAGACACACCTGCACACCTGCACACCTGCACACCTGCACACCTGCACACTTGCACACTTGCACACCTGCACACCTGCACACCTGCACACTTGCACACCTGCACACCTGCACACCTGCACACCTGCATACTTGCACACCTGCACGCCTGCATGTCGTATGACGACTGTGTTGCCATTCTGTCATATTTATGTCTGTTATGATTAAAAGCACACCTATGATTCTCCATTATACATACTTTTATCTGGATTTATTGTTGATAATTGTCTTTTCAAGGGGCAGTAGTGTAAAAAGGTCAACCTGGATGTACATTAGAGAAGTCAGGGTAAAGCTTGTAGAGACTTACTATCCACTGAAAATGAGTCAACACACACACATCGATAAGTCAATTAACTGACGATAAATGAAAATGAAAGTTTTCCTCAGCGTGGATAAATGGCCATGTTCACGCTTTTCCTAGCTTGTAGCGCCTGCGCTCGTTTGTACCGTAGCGCAGTGTTTGCCAACATTTTTTGAGCCAAGGCACATTTTTTTCATTGAAAAAATACGGAGGCACACCAGCAAGACTATTTAAGTTGTTGCTATCCTTCCTTGTGTGGACATTGTTGATTGTCATGTCAAGTTCGGATGTACTTTGTGGACGCCGTCGCTTGTAAGTTTTTGCTGTTGTCCAGCATTCTGTTTTTTATTCACTTTGTAGCCAGTTCAGTTTTAGTTTAGTTTTCCATAGCCATTCCTACGTCACGGCTGATTACACCAGGTCGTGCCTTTATGTTGGGTTTGGTTAGTATTCTCCGGTGTTTTGTGTTTGTTTTTGTCCTGTGCTTTTATTTTGGTGGCTCCTCCGGTTCTGTTGGTGTTTTTCCCATGGCTGCTTCACTTTTGTCCCAGCGCATTTCCCCTCACCTGTTAAGGCTATTTAAGTTGATCCTTTTTCTACCTTGGTTTTGGGGACATTGTTTGTTGATGCTGCTGTTACCTGGTGACTACAGACAATCTTTGTCATGCTGCGCTCTAGTATGCTCCTACTTTGTGGACGCCGTCTGCTCCACGTTTCATAGTAAGTGTTTTTTCCTGCGTTCCAGCATTTTGTTTTATGTCTGTCATAGTCTGGCCAGTTAGAGCACTTCCCTTCTGCTCTAACCTTTTGTTTTTGCTTGTTTCATTAATAAATACCCCTTTTTACTTTACGCTGCTACCTCGTTCATCTTCATCCCTAAAATCACGACCACCTCTGGCGTCTCCCATGACGCACCGTTTATCATCCCTTGACACCCTAAGCTTTGATGCTCCTTAGCGGCACTCGGCTTTTGTTTATTTTTGTTTAAAGTATTATATACCTTTCTACCTGCACATTGTGATCACGACAAACCATGTTCCCGACATCTACAAACAAACCTGCTGCCACCTACTGATATGGAAGAGTATTACACGGTTACTCTGCCGAGCTCTAGACAGCACCGACACTCAACAACAACAACACATCATTTGCAGACCATAATTACTGCTTTGCTAAAAATATTTTTAACCCAAATAGGTGAAACTACATAATCTCCCACGGCACACCAGATTGTATCCCACGGCACACTAGTGGAACAAGATGAGACTATCAAGTTTGCAGAATGTGCAACAACACCCATGTCAGAATAATTGTACAGTATGTAAGTTATCAGAAAACTTTCTGGTTCCAAGAGTTCCCGGCGAGAGGACAAAAGCTGTCTTTGATCTTACCAAGCAAATGGCTTGTAAAACTCCACTGTGTACGATGGGAAGCGACATGAAGGTGTCGGTTTCTTTGATCTATTGTAATCCACAGGAAGATCTTGTCTTGACCCAAGATCTACAAAGCGGAGAGGAAGCAGGACCTGACGCAAGCTCCAGGCATCTTTTCTTTGAACCGTTTTGTGACCGAGGGCAACGGCTGTTTACGACCCCCTTCCTTTAGAAACAGCTGTTGCCATGTAATCAGGGAAAGTCCAACGTGCAATACTTTCGTCAGAGCGGGGTGGAAGACTGTACAAGAGTACAGCCCAGGTGTCTCCCCTCACTGAGCTAAATTGAATCCTGTCTCTGTTTTAATTCCTTGCTTCTTGTCTGTTTAATAGATGTCATCTGTGTTTGAACCTGACAGCCCACTTGGAACACAACCACTCGAGAGTCGATAATCACTTTGCGTTTGGTGAACAAGCCAGGTCAGCGTAAACAAACTATCATGTTTGCTGAATGTGCAACAACACCCACTTGGAACACAACCACTCGAGAGTCGATACTCAGTTTGCGTTTGGTGAACAAGCCAGGTCAGTGTAAACAAAACAGTGCAAAATAGCGTGTGTTCACAGGAAGTGTGGTTAAATGCACGCTAGTTGTAAAACTAGCATTGTGTCAAAGTGCTGTCATGTTGTCATTTGGAATCTGCCAAACGTCGTTTTGTTTTGCAAATGACTGTTAATGTGTTTCAAGTGTAGTGTTGTAAGTCATGTACAACTACACCATACCTCTGCCTACATGTTCAATATTGAAGTACAACTTTGTTTGTCAATACTTTATTTAGCTACTTTATTTCTTGTTATGGTTGTGTATATTTCAGCGCCCCCGCCCCCTCCTTAAGATATTTTATTGCTTTTGGTTGTCATTTTTTTTTCAAGTGCAACATTTTGCAAACTGACAAAATATACTGTATTGTATTATTAATTGTTTGTTTAATTTAACTTGGAGATTTCAAGGTTTCCCTTCCAATTACAACGTTAAAATACACGAGAAATACAAGTTTATAGCATTTGAAAGGATTTACATGCATTATTATTATGTATTATCATGAAAACGATGGTTGGTTTGGTCTCAAAAAAACTGGCAATAATATCGTTTATCGGCAATAATTGGTAGGTTAATATATTGCCAAGTACAGTTTGTTCTGGGCTCAGACCTACACGGCTATTATTAATACCAAAAGATTGAATCCTTCAGACATGCTGCGCCTTGCAGAAAGATCTGAGGTACCCTGAACTCATCACTTTGGGGACATTTTAGTCCATTTTGAAGGATCCAGTTTTATTGGGCATTGCAGTTGTTTTTAAATTGTTTTTACAGAAACATTTTATATTTTTTGATGCATTGCGTGTTTTCATATTAATTTTGTGTGTCATTTATATTTTTAACTGTGGTGTGTGACAGTTGTTGTTTTTGTTGTTGTTTGTATTTGTGTAACTTTGTTTTGCTGCCCTCTTGACCAGGTCACTTTTGAAAAATTAATCTGGATGAGATTTGACCTGCTTAAATAAAGGATAATAAATTTAATTAAATTATGACATAAAGACTCAGTTTTGTGAAATACTGCATAGAAACAAACATCTTTTTTTTAAACAAATGGTGAGAAATTTGCTTGTTAATGTGATATTTGTATTTTTACTTTTATATGATAAAGATAGAAACGTATGTTACATCATTTATATTTCTTGATTATCAGATATTATTTAACCCCAGCTAAATATGTAGTAAAACTAAGAACACATAGTCTTAGTTCCATTAAGAAAATTACAATGTAAAAAAAAAGTGTATGATTTTTGATCAATTAAAAAAAGAGGGATTTAATTGAAATTAATTTATTTAGTTTTCTGGATTGTTGTTTTTTTTTTTTTTTTTTTTTAAGATGTTGACAATTCATCTGGCTTTGTGAGAATGTCAGATCATATTTTTAAACCCCAGCTAATATATGCAGTAAAACTAGAAATGTATAGTCTATATCCATGAAAAATTTATAATATTAAAACATATGTGCTTTTTAAATAATGAAAAAGAAAAGAAGCGGCATCATTTATTTATTTATTTTTAAATAAGATTTCTACAATTGATCTTGCATTTTTATTTTTGTGATATAATCAGATGTCTGATAGTAAGACGATGGATGTTCTTACTTCCTTAAAGAACATAAAATATTTGATTTTCTTTGTAAGATTGTCACATCCTATTTTTGAGCCCCAATTTAAATGCACCTTCCTCGATGACCACTATGTGGCCGGTTGATGTACTCTTCCAATGATGTATAATAGTGTACTTGTTTATGTACTCTTCCAATGATGTATAATAGTGTACTTGTTTATGTACTCTTCCAATTATGTATAATAGTGTACTTGTTTATGTACTCTTCCAATTATGTATAATAGTGTATATGTTGATGGCCCACAGTGTCAGGTGTGTTCATGGCCCACAGAGCATGCAAGAGAAGATGCCTTACCTTTCTGTACACGATCATATTGGGGGACTCGTCCGCTACACCGTTGGTCCCCTGCCCGCCGCTGTTGGTCTGCGCCATGACGCTCCACCAGGAGTGGGTCTGCCACAGGAAGTGTCAGGTGCTCCTGCGGTGGACAGAAGGGAGATTTGAGATTGGCAAACGGAGCCAAAAGGCTTTCCTGGCCTTCCTTAGCTTGGAACACGTCTAACATTTACACCTGCAGGCAAATGTTGGCTGCACCTGTGCACCTCCCACAAGGTCTTGACCAGCACTTTTTCTGGAGGTTTCATCGGAGAGGACGCCATGTGAGGTCTTAGTTAGATATCAACCGATACCGATATATACAGACCTGGACATAGTCTGGACTGTATACAAATGCTTATTTTGAAAATGTAATTTTGTTTACAGATTATATGCAATCTGTTGTTGAAGTTCCCAAATGTTGAGTGTACATAATCAATGTTTATGTACATAAATGAAGGTGTGTGTTGCTGAGCCCGACATGCACATAATCTGGACTGGACCTGGTTTTTAAGAACCCTTTAAACAATCTAATTTCATGGACAACCAGGTCTGCTGAAGATAAGGTCCTTTTTTTTTAAAATTAATAAAATAATATAAGATAAATAAATTAAAAACATTTTCTTGAATAAAAAAGAAAGTAAAACAATATAAAAACAGTTACATAGAAACTAGTAATTAATGAAAATGAGTAAAATGAAGTGTTAAAGGTTAGTACTATTAGTGGAGCAGCAGCACGCACAATCATGTGTGCTTACGGACTGTATTCCTTGCAGACTGTATTGATATATATTGATATATAATGTAGGAAGCAGAATATTAATAACAGAAAGAAACAACCCTTTTGTGTGAATGAGTGTGAGGGAGGTTTTTTGGGTTGGTGCACTAATTGTAAGTGTATCTTGTGTTTTGTATGTTGATTTAATTTTAAAAAACAAAAAAACCACAAAAACAAACCGATACCGATAATAAATAAATGATAAATAAATGGGTTATACTTGTATAGTGCTTTTCTACCTTCAAGGTACTCAAAGCGCTTTGACACTATTTCCACAATCACACAATCATTCACACACTGATGGCGGGAGCTGCCATGCAAGGCGCTAACCAGCAGCCCATCAGGAGCAAGGGTGAAGTGTCTTGCCCAAGGACACAACGGACGTGACTAGGATGGTAGAAGGTGGGGATTGAACCCCAGTAACCAGCAACCCTAAGAAAACTGATACCGATCATTTACGATTTTAGATTTTAAAGCATTTGTCGGCCGATATTAATCGGACATCTCTAATTTAACGCATTTTTTCCTAGCCACTTAGAACGAGACGATTTTTATGTTAGAAAGTGGGGGGAAAACAACTTTTGTCTTCTTGTCTCTCATAATGATTGATCATTTACGATTTTAGATTTTAAAGCATTTGTCGGCCGATATTATCGGACATCTCTAATTTCAACGCATTTTTTCCTAGCCACTTAGAACGAGACGATTTTTATGTTAGAAAGTGGGGGGAAAACAACTTTTGTCTTCTTGTCTCTCATAATGATTGTGAACGATAAGCAAAATCCCCCCCCCCCAAAAAAAAAAATAGTGCGGTTCCCCTTTAAATGTCTGGGTAATGTGGCGAGTGGAATAGATAGAAGTCTGCGATCAGATGGTGGCGAGTAAGCCAAGCTGCGTGTAGATTTTGAAGAGGACTATTGTGGGGTTTAGGAGCCATGCATGATGAGCCGAGGAGGCTGAAGACGAGCAGATGCAGTCCGAGAACTACACGCCGTCCCTGGAGGAGCTCCTCCACAACGCAGGAGGGGGGTGGTGGGGGGGGGGGGGGTGTAAATGTAGCGTAGATGCACGTTTCCGTTCCATCATCACGCGCGCGCGTGCGTGCACGCCACGCTTAGGTGGATTAGCCGCGTGCCACGTAAATAAATAGCGCGCGGTAAAGACAGCGCGACCAGGCCGCCTTGTGTGCGTCTTCAGCACCTTGGACAGCCACCAACTACGCCCCTACGCGCGCCATGGCGACGGCAGGAGGAAGAGGACGATGATGATGATGATGATGGTGTGTGTGTGTGTGTGTGTGTGTGTGTGTGTGTGTGTGTGTGTGTGTGTGTGTGTGTGTGTGTGTGTGTGTTGGGGGGGGGGGGGGGGGGGGTGCTCACCTGAAAAAACGCGCAGTGCCCCCCTCCCTCCCTCCTTCCCGGCTAGTGGGATCCGTGGATCGGGACCGGACGCCTCGGAAACTGGAGACTGGAGACTGGAGACTGGAGACTGGAGACTGGAGACTGGAGACTGGAGACTGGAGAGGTGCTCACACGCTCACACGGACGAGAGGCTCATCGGCGGCTCCAAGAGGCGGACATTCGGCGGCTGCGGCGGCGGCGGCGAACACTTTGCACCCCCGTCTATCTCTCTCTCTCTCTCTCTCTCTCTCTGTCTCTCTCTCTCGCTCTCTCGCTGTCTCTCTCTCTCTCTCTCTCTCTCTCTCTCTCTCTCTCTCGCTCGCTGCGATGCTGCGTGAAGCACGCGGGTGCGCGCCCTCGCAGCGCCGTGGACGCGCATCGCTCCGTAGCCAATAGCGTGTGAGCAATGGAATCGCAGCCCGTTTGGGACGCAGAAAGGCTAATTTGCAGCCCTCTCTCTCTCTCTCTCTCTCTCTCCCTCCCTCCCTCTAATGATGCATTCATAGAAAGAGGAGATGATCTTCATAATCATTAGTCAATAAAAAAAGTGTGTTTCTAGACTCAGTAGATGGCGTGCATGCTGAGGAATGAGGACGGAAGTCCAGTGAAGGACTGTAAGGTGATGACCACATGACAACATATCATAGCAAGCTCTCAAGTCATTGGCAACAGTGACCCCTAGTGAGCAACATAAGGCATCACTCTGAGGCAGTTCTTCTCAAATAGTGTGACCTCGCTTTATCAGTATCATGCCTTATCAGTATCATGCTTAATCAGTAACATGCTTTATCAGTAACATGCTTTATCAGTATCACGCTTTATCAGTATCATGCTTTATCAGTAACATGCTTTATCAGTAACATGCTTTATCAGTATCATGCTTTATCAGTATTATGCTTTATCAGTATCATGCTTTATCAGTATCATGCCTTGTCAGTAACATGCTTTATCAGTATCATGCTTTATCAGTAACATGCTTTATCAGTATCATGTTTTGTCAGTATCATGTTTTATCAGTATCATGCCTTATCAGTATCATGCTTTATCAGTAACATGCTTTATCAGTAACATGCTTTATCAGTATCACGCTTTATCAGTATCATGCTTTATCAGTAACATGCTTTATCAGTATCATGCTTTATCAGTAACATGCTTCATCAGTATCACGCTTTATCAGTATCATGGTTTATCAGTAACATGCTTTATCAGTAACATGCTTTATCAGTATCATGCTTTATCAGTATTATGCTTTATCAGTATCATGCTTTATCAGTATCATGCCTTGTCAGTAACATGCTTTATCAGTATCATGCTTTATCAGTAACATGCTTTATCAGTATCATGCTTTATCAGTATCATGCTTTATCAGTAACATGCTTTTTCAGTATCATGCTTTATCAGTAACATGCTTTATCAGTATCATGCTTTATCAGTATCATGCTTTATCAGTATCATGCTTTATCAGTATCATGCTTTATCAGTAACATGCTTTATCAGTATCACGCCGTTTTTTTTCTTCTTTGTGATGGTGAATTCTGGGGGGACGTGTGTAGCGGATCCTGGGGGGACGTGTGTAGCGGATCCTGGGGGGACGTGTGTAGCGGATCCTGGGGGTACGTGTGTAGCGGATCCTGGGGGGACGTGTGTAGCGGATCCTGGGGGTACGTGTGTAGCGGATCCTGGGGGTACGTGTGTAGCGGTTGATTTAAGGACATAATTGACTACTTGACTTTGTCATTGTCACGTCTGTTGATCATGTTTTTGTTTGGCCATGTGATGTTTATTTTTTGGACTCTTTTTAGTTCCTGGTTGTGCACTCTTGCTTGTTTTGTTTCCATGACTACTTATTAGTTTCACCTGTTTTTGGACTCACGCACCGGACTCATTTGGACACACGTAATCATGTCACCATTATTTAAGCTTTCAGTTGGCAGGCAGTCGAGTCGGCCTGGCGACATCATCATCATCATCACTCTGCTTCATGCCATGTTTACGATTCCATGCTCAGTTCACGCGGCTTGTTTCACCGTTCCATGCCAAGTACGTTTTTGTTTATTGTTCATAGTTTCTGCCCTTGTGCAAGTTTTGTTTCAAGAGTCAAGTTTGTTCTCCGCGCCTTTCATTTGTTCTTTTTTGATAGTGTTAAATAAAGCATGTAGTCACATTCACGCCTTGCCCGCGCCAACTTTCCGTTGCATTCCGGGAAAACAAACTCCAAAGTCCAAGTCTTGACAGTCATCATCATTCACTGTACTGTTCAATTGTGCACATGACAAATGTTGCTCTTGTTTAGCGTTCATTTATGCAGTTAAGAGCGAGTAATTCGGCGCGGCCCCTTTAAGTGGCCGTCAGGAGATTCTCCCAAAGGTGGGGGTTTGTTGTTCTCGCCATTTTTGAGTGTGTGTGATGTAAGCGTTCATTCTTGCTGGTTCTTGAAGAATAAACGACGTTTTTGTGTGTCAACGATGCTTCAAGTTGTCTTGCTTTCATGCTACAAGTGCAACAACATAATGCTTTACATTCATACATTTAATGTTTACAGTGATAAACACGTTGCCAAGAATGGAACCCATGTCTTGTGGAATAAAAGGTGGAAACACGGCCCATTGAACTACCAACGTTCTGATGATGGCACTGAGACAAAATACTAAATTAATATTCTTTAAATAGATATCAAGTTTGTGGTTTGGATTCAGTTTGTTGTCTTTCTTTGATTCTAGCGCCATTTTTACAACTATTTTTATTTATCTATATTGCAAACTGACTTTATGTGAGTACAACTTGGCAACGAGGCTTCACACGTCATCAGTTAAAGCTCCTCCCCTAAATGAAGCAAGAAACGCCCCCTGCATTACTCCAGACACGCCCCCTGCATTACTACAGACACACCCCCTGCCTTACTCCACACACGCCCCCTGCATTACTCCACACACGCCCCCTGCATTACTCCACACACGCCCCCTGCATTACTCCAGACACGCCCCCTGTATTACTCCAGACACGCCCCCTGCATTACTCCAGACACGCCCCCTGCATTACTCCACACACGTCCCCTGCCTTAATCCAGACACGCCCCCTGCATTACTCCACACACGCCCCCTGCATTACTCCAGACACGGCCCCTGCATTACTCCACACACGCCCCCTGCATTACTCCACACACGCCCCCTGCATTACTCCAGACACGGCCCCTGCATTACTCCAGACACGCCCCCTGTATTACTCCAGACACGCCCCCTGTATTACTCCAGACACGCCCCCTGCATTACTCCAGACACGCCCCCTGCAGTACTCCACACACGCCCCCTGCATTACTCCAGACACGCCCCCTGCATTACTCCAGACACGCCCCCTGCATTACTCCACACACGCCCCCTGCATTACTCCAGACACGCCCCCTGCATTACTCCACACACGCCCCCTGCCTTACTCCACACACGCCCCCTGCATTACTCCAGACACGCCCCCTGCATTACTCCAGACACGCCCCCAGACACGCCTCCAAGCCTCGCCACATTTGGTCCCATCACGACTGCTCTCTGATAGACGGTCAAGTCTGTTGATCAACAACATTAATGATGGATACACTGTTGCCTCTTTTCTGATGCAGCATGATACTGATGAAGCATGTTACTGATAAAGCATGATACTGATAAAGCATGATACTGATAAAGCATGTTACTGATAAAGCATGATACTGATAAAGCATGATACTGATGAAGCATGTTACTGATGAAGCATGGTACTGATGAAGTATGATGCTGATGAAGTATGATACTGATAAAGCATGATACTGATGAAGCATGGTAATAATAAAGCATTATAATGATAAAGCATGTTACTGATAAAGCATGATACTGATAAAGCATGTTACTGATGAAGTATGATACTGATAAAGTATGATACTGAGGAAGCATGTTACTGATAAAGCATGATACTGATAAAGCATGTTACTGATGAAGTATGATACTAATAAAGTATGATACTGATAAAGCATGTTACTGATAAAGCATGTTACTGATGAAGCATGTTACTGATAAAGCATGATACTGATAAAGCATGTTACTGATAAAGCATGATACTGATAAAGTATGTTACTGATGGAGCATGGTACTGATAAATTAAGATACTGATAAAGCATGTTACTGATAAAGCATGATACTGATAAATTAAGATACTGATAAAGCATGATACTGATGAAGTAAGATACTGATAAAGCATGATACTGATAAAGCATGTTACTGATAAAGTAAGATACTGACAAAGTAAAATGCTGATAAAGCGTGATACCGATAAAGCTGATACTGATAAAGCATGATACTGATAAAGTATGATACTGATAAAGCATGATACCGATAAAGCATTATACTGATAAAGCATGATACAGATAAGGTAAGATACCGATAAAGCATGTTAATGATTAAGTAAGATACTGATAAAGTGTGATACCGATGAAGCATGATACTGATAAAGCATGTTACTGATAAAGCATGATACTGATAAAGCATGTTACTGATGAAGTATGATACTGATAAAGTATGATACTGAGGAAGCATGTTACTGATAAAGCATGATACTGATAAAGCATGTTACTGATGAAGTATGATACTGAGGAAGCATGTTACTGATAAAGCATGATACTGATAAAGCATGTTACTGATGAAGTATGATACTAATAAAGTATGATACTGAGGAAGCATGTTACTGATGGAGCATGTTACTGATAAAGCATGTTACTGATAATTTAAGTTACTGAGGAAGCATGTTACTGATGGAGCATGGTGCTGATAAATTAAGATACTGATAAAGCATGTTACTGATAAAGCATGATACTGATAAAGCATGTTACTGATAAAGCATGATACTGATAAAGCATGTGACTGATAAAGCATGATACTGATAAAGTATGTTACTGATGGAGCATGGTACTGATAAATTAAGATACTGATAAAGCATGTTACTGATAAAGCATGATACTGATAAATTAAGATACTGATAAAGCATGATACTGATGAAGTAAGATACTGATAAAGCATGATACTGATAAAGCATGTTACTGATAAAGTAAGATACTGACAAAGTAAGATGCTGATAAAACGTGATACCGATAAAGCTGATACTGATAAAGCATGATACTGATAAAGTATGATACTGATAAAGCATGATACTGATAAAGCATTATACTGATAAAGCATGATACAGATAAGGTAAGATACCGATAAAGCATTTTAATGATAAAGTAAGATACTGATAAAGTAAGATACTGATAAAGTGTGATACCGATGAAGCATGATACTGATAAAGCATACTAATAAAGTATGATACTGATAAAGCATGATACTGATAAAGTGTGATACTGATAAAGCATGATACTGATAAAGCGTGATACTGATAAAGCGTGATACTGATAAAGCCAATGGACAGGGGTACGGATGGGCCCCTGTCCGCGCCGGGGAGTCAGCAGGGGGGACCAGTAGGGTATCTGCACTGTCTCAGGTACCGGGGTCCTGCTTAGAAGGATGCAAAACATTATCATCGGGCCTAGGTAGAGCGGGCAGACGACCCCGGCACGGGGGTATGGCCGTGGTAACCGGCTGACTAAGATCCAAGTGGGCCGCTTTCAGCCGGTCCACCGTGATTTTTTCAGAGCGACCCCCGATATCCAATAGAAAATGTTTGTCCCCGCTCTCTAGGACGCGAAATGGCCTGTTTGTTCTACTTTGTTGATCTACCTTGCAAAACCATTTTGTCAAACATTTATTGTGATTCATTGACATTTCCAAGAGTCATTATAGACACAACATTTCACCACATGAAGAAGCCGCTGCTTGTAATTATACATTTGACCAGCAGGTGGAGTCTTGTGCCGAAGCATGCGTTGAAGCTTGGAGAAATTCTCCAACCAATTGACTCAATTAGCAGTGATGGGTGCAAGACTAGAAATAGTTTGTAAACCACAATAGCACTTAAACTGAACCCAAATCCTGAATGAGGCTTTTACGATTACATTTTTTTGTGAAATAGAAAGTAGATGAGTGAAGGGGAGAATGAGCTAGAAGCTCTAAAAGAAACCGTTTGCCTCAGCGGGCGAGGATCAAATCCTTCTTCATATTGCAGCCATTATTTAAGAATTCTAATGTTGGTGACCCGGTAATAAAATGTACATTTTTGGTAGTGCTGCGCATTTAGAGGTTGAGGTTACAAGGAACACCTAAAACATTGATAACAAATTCATAAAATCAACAAACTTTCTAAAAAAAAATAAATAAATAAAAAAAGGTGTTGCAAATTCACACTTTTTTTAGAGTGCAAAAAACAGAAAAAAAAGGTTTGTAAATTCTGGAGGGCCTGACTATTTACCCCAAGTCCCTTGAGAAAGCTGTCAGGTTCTAACACTGATGACATCTATTAAACAGACAAGAAGCAAGGAATCATGCAGAGACAAGAGTTCAATTTGGCTCATGAGGAAAGATGTATCGGGCTGTACACTCAGTTCCAGTTCCAACCTACGCCCTAAGGCACAGCTCACGTGCTCCTCTATTTATTCGGGAGGTCCCTGGTTACATCACTGAGGCTGCTGCTGAAGGAAGGGGGGGGGGGGGGGGGGTCATTTCAGCAGCCCCAGTTAGACACAATATAGGATTATTCAGAAATGGAAATGTGCTGACACTCATGATATCGCCCTGTCTCTGCTTTGTCTGCGTCACGGTACTCGATGTTCGCCCGTGGCAGTAGGGTTGGGTATCGTTTGAATTCGAACGATTGCGATTCAGATTCTTTGTTTCGATTCCAATTCCTGGCGATTCTCGATTCTGATTCTTCTTGTACCATGCCGGGATCAATGTGTTTGACAGGTAGTCCCTGGAAGGTGGTATGTATTTTGGGTTGAGAGTTTTCACCATATCCCTGCAAACATAAACAAACATGTAATGTTGCTGTTACTGTTTAGCCTAGTATCAATTAGCTTAGCTCTAACGTTATTGCTTAACTAACCTAAATGTTGGAGATTCCACCTCTGAAAAGGGATGCAGTCTTTTGACTATGTGTGCAGTGACCTTTCTGTGGCACTCTTCCGTCTGTGGCACCGACATCTTACCCATTGCCGCTACGGTGAATGGAGTACGCTGAGCACATCGCGGAGCCTGGCTAGCAGGTTGTAAATTGTCTATGAAAAAATATGCGGGCTAATTTGTTAGCTGCCTCGACGTTGGCGCAAAACACATTATTTATTGCATATATTTTGTTTTACTTACCGGATTCGGACTGCAATGCAGTCACCGAGGTGCCAGGCTGGGCGTCGAAGCCAGAGGAAGAGGCACAGGAGGACGGTCGGCACAGCGCGTCGAAGACGGGACACGCATTTATTTGTACTCGGAGGTGCTTCATCATGTTCGACGTGCACCCTCCTAAGCACGAAACAGTCCTGTCGCACGTGTTACATTTCGCCGATATTTCATTTTTTAAAAATAAAATAAAGCCACACTTCGACCGCCGACGCCCGCTATCCATGCTTGACTGACTCGCTCGGCTACATGGGCTCGGCTATGCTAACACTTCCGGCGGTGGGCGCTTCTTCGTTGGTGTTTAGCGGCTTCTTCTTCCGGTCGGCGGACTTATTCTTTTTTTCCGGTCGGCGGACTGGGTATCGAAACTGGGAATCGAAATTTAAACTTTTGAATGATTCCGGGAGAATCGGAAAGTTAGTCCCGGTTCCAATCGATACTCGATACCCAACCCTACTTGGCAGTCAGCATGCCGGGTCTGGACACAAACACTGATACTAGACGACTCGCAATCAAAGATTGCAAGTTGTCCCTTTGCACGGATAGAAAAGTACAACTTCAGCACAATTGATAATAACTATAGCAACGGCCTTTAAGCATAAGAGTTGTGTGATAACTTACACATAATTATTCTAACAAAAGCCTTTGTTCCAATCATATAATAGTTTGCCTGCTGATTATCTCTCCTCCACTGGAAGTCATCGATATCTAAATAGGTCACCTGTCCTGAAATAGTCTGTACGGAAATAAAAATATAGAAACAAAGGTTACTGATGCAAGAAGACGTTATTAATGCAACAATGCACCCGTTACAAATCGTCTCCACGAGGATGTTCTTCCACTTGAGGGATTTTTTAATTACGCTTTCCTTTCTGTGCACAAATCCACACATGGTGTATAATGCAGCGCCTCGGCTCTTGAGAAAATGAGAGCACACATCCGTTGACCTGTGCAAGATAGGTAGAATTAATCCCGGCGTGCTCAGCCGCTCCCCTGATTAAATTGTCATTACAATGAATATGTTGTTATTAACCATCACTTTGCCGCCGTTTGGGCTTTGTGTCCACTCGCCGGCTCCACACTGACACAAATTCATCACACTGAGAGATGAACTGGTGGGTGAGGGCAGGTGTGCCTAATGTTGTGGCCAGGGAGTGTACATTCTGCCCTGCGGCAAAGCAGCAATGTCCAGTGTTCAGCATCTGATGTTGTTATGCTGTGCTTCTTGCCACGGCAAAAAGGAGTCAAAGTCCCCTGCGGCGTGAGCTGGGATATTGATTATTGATTTGCTTGGGTTTAAACGTGCACCAGCTGCCGCTCTAGGTGCACTGCTGAGCGCCGCGTGAGGTCGCGTTTTTGAACTTTACCTGTAAGAATACTTCATACCCATCCGCTATTTTTGGCATGGACAGATCCCATTCACGCCCCGCCCGCCCGCCCAGACCTTGTACATGACAGGAGTGCTCGGCTGGTTTGATCTGTAAAACATTTGTCAGAGATCTTCTACCTGACAGAAGCGCTTTACATTTTTACTGCAAAAATTCTAATGAAAGATCATCTAAACCAGTGGTTTTTTTCACCAAGTAGCGCCTCAAAAACCACTTGGCTCTCCAAGTAGCAGCATAATGACCAAAGCTACAAACCCCGTTTCCATGTCAGTTGGGAAATGGTGTTAGATGTAAATATAAACAGAATATAATGATTTGCAAATCCTTTTCAAGCCATATTCAGTTGAATATGCTACAAAGACAACATATTTCATGTTCAAACTCATAAACTTTTTTTTTTTGCAAATAATCATTAACTTTCGAATTTGATGCCAGCAATACGTGACAAAGAAGTTGGGAAAGGTGGCAATAAATACTGATAAAGTTGAGGAATGCTCATCAAACACTTATTTGGAACATCCCACAGGTGTGCAGGCTAATTGGGAACAGGTGGGTGCCATGATTGGGTATAAAAGTAGATTCCATGAAATGCTCAGTCATTCACAAACAAGGATGGGGCGAGGGTCACCACTTTGTCAACAAATGCCTGAGCAAATTGTTGAACAGTTTAAGAAAAACCTTTCTCAAGCAGCTATTGCAAGGAATTTAGGGATTTCACCATCTACGCTCCGTAATATCATCAAAGGGTTCAGAGAATGTGGAGAAATCACTGCACGTAAGCAGCTAAGCCCGTGACCTTCCATCCCTCAGGCTGTACTGCATCAACAAGCCAATCAGGAGGCTTCCTTTTTCTCCCCCTGTTTGCCAATCAGGAGGCTTCCCATGCCCAGCACCGTCAGTCGTCAGCATGGACAGTTCTGGACGTATGTTTATGTTTCCTATGTTTTCGGGTTAACTTCATGTTCTACTTCCTGAGTTGCTTCCGAGTTTCTGCCACTCGGCCTCTGGTCTGACCGCTGGTTCCTTCACCTCCTCCTGATTGACAATCAGGAGGCTTCTTATGCCCAGCATCATTAGAAGGACGGCGTCGGTTCATTACTTGTGTTTACTGCATGTTTGCTCTTGGTGCATGCTATAGTGCAGACCTGGGCATTCTGCGGCCCGCGGGCCACATCCGGCCCTTTGTGCGTCCCTGTCCAGCCCGCGTGAGGCCAATCATAAATTACAAAATAAATTTAAAAAAGTATCTATGTCGAGTGTGCAATACAACGGTGCTGCTTTTGTTTTGAAAAGCGTTATTTGTATTACTTCCGTGTGGACGTATGCGTGTGCGTGATTGTGAGTGAATGTGAACAGCGGCAATCACAAATTACAAAATAAAGTTGAAAAAACATCTATGTCGTGCGCGCAATACAACTGTGCTGCTTTTATTTTGAAAAGTGTTATTTATGTGCGTATGTCTGTGTGTAACCTGCGAGTGAAGGTGCACATGCAGCGACAAGTGATGGACGGTTTACACCCGAGACGCTAAAAAGAGAAAAGTTGATGACGAATGGCGTGTTTTCAACAAGACATGGACTCCCAAGCAACATTCCCTCTAAGGTGCGCGCCTGCACAATTGCGCACTGCTCAAGCGTCCGCTGCGCACAGCAAATATATGCCGCGCACCAAATAAAATCCCATCTGAATTCTAAACAAAATAAACATATTTATTCTATGTAATTTTGCAATGCAACTTTGAGTGACAGTGACAACAAGCGGCCCTAACGGTGTTCGTCAACACCGTTCAATTGAACACCGTTCAATTATTGTAACGTCTATCGAGATGCTTCGAGGACAGGAATTATATTGATCACTTTATTGAGCAAAACTGTTTATATTCGGCCATAACCACACCAAAAACATGAGTAAAACACTTCTATCTCGAAAAACTAGTCATTTTCTGCCGTACAAACCAGGCCAAAACCAACTTGTCATCTGTCACCAACACGCATAGCACTAAACCACTGGTGCGTTTATGGCCACACAAAAAGTCAGACAACTCAAACACCACACAAAGTTACACTATAACTCCTCAGTCATACGTGTGCTTATTTTACTGTCATTTGTTATTAATGTTAATTTATTGATATTAATCATGGAATGCTGTTACTAAAGAAAGTTACAGGAATGCACACTTCATCCTATGCTTACATTTCATTGTGCAACATGAGGATGTTTAAGAGGAACTAAATGTGATCTCTGAAAGGGGTACAAATGATTTCCAAAGCAATGCTTTTGGTATAAAGTTAAGTTAGGTTAAATGAAAGTATTATTATTATTATTATTATTATTATTATTATTATTATTATTATTATTTATCTTACAGTATATATCAAAAATAATATTGAGTAAAATGTAATTGAAATATTGTCAATGTGGCCCTCCAGCAGTGCTCGGGTTGCTCATGCGGCCCCCGGTAAAAATTAATTGCCCACCCCTGCTATAGTGTATGGTTACATATCCTGCATGTTTGTTAACGCCTCGTCTTGCTGGTTTTTACCTCTGATCCACTTCTGCCTGTGCTCCCGTGGTTGTTCCTAATAAAAGGACATTTACCTGCACGTCGCCTCCTGTTTCTGTATCCTGGGGTCACGCTACTAGCCAGTATGCGCCACTGTGACACTCAGGCAAAAAAAAAACCAAGGCAAAGATCTTCTACCTTACAGTTTTTATGGACCTACAGAACAAACGAGTAGTTGAATGACAGCATAATGTGTTTTGAAGGACTCGCTGCCAAACGGCTTGTCAGGTGACTTGTACATGACAAAAGTGTGTTTTTAGGGACCTGCTCCAGAAAGGATTTCCAAGTCAACTCTGATCAATTCAATGATGTTATTCTCAGAGCAGTTGAACAAAGCTGCTATAACCCTAGGGCTATCTTCCCTGTGTATATTATTGTCAGGACACGTTACAGGTGCACTTTGTGTTTGTTTAAGTGCGCTTACGTACTCAAGTCAAAGAACATGGACCTAAGACTGGGACTTAAAGTGCCAGGTTGTTCAGGATTTCAACCGGGAAGTGACCCTCTGGTAAATAAAATGTAAGCACGAGCAGAAGAAGAAGCTCAAGCATTGCTTCTCTACCCGCAACACAGACATTTTCAAAAAGATGATTTGAGATACAGGTCAGTGGATGCATGAAAGACGACAGCTGTGATCCAATACAGGATGTGTTTATCTGCTGTCCTCCTTTCCCCTTTGCTCTCTCCTGACTTAAGCTTTTTTTGCCAGGTGGACCTGAATATTTATTTCACCCAGTTTTGTCCGTGTCATCCCACCAAGAGTGCACCAGATGTCATTTTTCATCAAAAACCCACATAAAACACAATATATTTCATAAGTATCATATGTGCGTATGTATGTATGTATGTATGTATGTATACAGTGGTGGTCAAAAGTGTACGTACACTTATAAAGAACATCATGTCATGGCTGTCTTGAGTTACCAATAATTCTTATTTTGTTGTGATGTAGTGATTGGAGCACATACTTGTTGGTCACAAAAAAACATTCATGAAGTTTGCTTCTTTTATGAATTTATTATGGCTCTACTGAAAATGTGAGGCTCAAAAGTATACATACAGCAATGTTAATATTTGCTTACTTGGCAAGTTGACCTGCAATAAGGCGCTTTTGGTAGCCATCCACAAGCTTCTGCTTGACCACTTGACCACTAAATTGCTGCAGTTCAGCTAAATGTGTTGCTTTTCTGACATGGACTTGTTTCTTCAGCATTGTCCACACCTTTAAGTCAGGACTTTGGGAAGGCCATTCTAAAACCTTCATTCTAGCCTGATTTAGCCATTCCTTGACCACTTTTGAGGTGTGTTTGGGGTCATTGTCCTGTTGGAACACCCAACAAGACCCAACCTCCGGGCTGATGATTTTAGCTTGTCCTGAACAATTTGGAGCTAATCCTCCTTTTTCATTGTCCCATTTAAAGCAGCAGTTCCATTGGCAGCAAAACAGGCCCAGAGCATAATACTACCACCACCATGCTTGACGGTTGGTGTGGTGTTCCTGGGATTAAAGGCCTCACCTTTTGTCCTCCAAACATATTGCTGGATATTGTGGCCAAACAGCTCCATTTTTGTTTCATCTGACACCACATGGACAAAGATAAGACCTTTTGGAGGAAAGTTCTGTGGTCAGATAATACAATCGAACACAAACTTTTAAAAGGTATATTTGAAATGCTTTTCCTGGTTTGTGAATACAGCAGAATGCAAAAATAACCAAAGACGTTCTCAACCCCATTTGTCATTTGTTTGTATGTTCTGCTTTCGGCCCCACAACAAAAATACCAGCGCCAACACTAAACGAACCACACCAAAGTGAAGACCCTTCAAAAGCGCACTAAAAGAACACCTCCAGGCAACTTCAACCCTAAACTAACACCCTCCCTTCCACATCCTACCTCCCCGGATTGTAAATAATCAAATGTAAATAATCAAATGTAGATACTTATTCTTATGCTTTCTGATCTCTCTCTCTCTATGTCCACTACTTGCTGTACATATCCTACCAAGCCAGTCCTACACTGTTCCAATGTCCATTTCTCTGATGATGCAATTGTTGATGACTGAAGTGTTGATATCAACCAAACCTAACCCCGGCCCCCCTCCACATCCCACACCCCGGATTGTAAATAATGTAAATAATTCAATGTATATACTCTGATGATTAACTTGTGTGATGACTGTATTATGATGATAGTATATATCTGTATCATATCATATCTGTATCAGAATGCCCAGGTCTGATATATATCATATATCTAAAGGATAAAGGTAAAAAATGGCATTTAATTATTCCATACAGAGAGAAGAGGATAATTGTGTAGTTTGGTGTGAATGAGTGATGTGTACACAGATTAGAACCCGCGTCTAAACCCGGGACTGTAAGACTAATATGCAAACCATAAGGCCAGCATGTTGATTTGTGTCAGGAAGTAAAGGTGACGAACCCCAAGATGCAGAGATGGCCGTTTTGGTGCAGGAAAACATGTTTTAATGTCCAAGGTAAAAGTTGATTTTCAAGATAAAAACTGATTTTCAAGGTAAAGACTGATTTTCAAGGTAAAAGTTGATTTTCAAGACAAAAAATTATTTTCTAGTCCAAAAAATGCAAGGAAAACATGAACCAGAAACCAGGAAACAGGCAAACTTGAGACAGAAAATAGGAACCAGGAACCAGGAAACAGGAAACAGGAAACAGGCGAACTTGAGACAGCAAATAGGAACCAGGAACCAGGAAACAGGAAACAGGAAACAGGCAAACTTGAGACAGAAAATAGGAACCAGGAAACAGGAAACAGGAAACAGGCGAACTTGAGACAGCAAATAGGAACCAGGAACCAGGAAACAGGAAACAGGAAACAGGCAAACTTGAGACAGCAAATAGGAACCAGGAACCAGGAAACAGGAAACAGGAAACAGGCAAACTTGAGACAGCAAATAGGAACCAGGAAACACAAAACAGCAAACAGGCAAACTTGAGACAGCAAATAGGAACCAGGAAACAGGAAACAGGCAAACTTGAGACAGCAAATAGGAACCAGGAACCAGGAAACAGGAAACAGGAAACAGGCTAACTTGAGACAGCAAATAGGAACCAGGAACCAGGAAACAGGAAACAGGAAACAGGCAAACTTGAGACAGCAAATAGGAACCAGGAACCAGGAAACAGGAAACAGGAAGCAGGCAAACTTGAGACAGCAAATAGGAACCAGGAAACAGGAAACAGGAAACAGGAAACAGGCAAACCTGAGACAGCAAATAGGAACCAGGAACCAGGAAACAGGAAACAGGAAACAGGCAAACTTGAGACAGCAAATAGGAACCAGGAAAAAGAAAACAGGAAACAGGCAAACTTGAGACAGCAAATAGGAACCAGGAACCAGGAAACAGGAAACAGGCAAACTTGAGACAGCAAATAGGAACCAGGAACCAGGAAACAGGAAACAGGAAACAGGCAAACTTGAGACAGCAAATAGGAACCAGGAACCAGGAAACAGGAAACAGGAAACAGGCAAACTTGAGACAGCAAATAGGAACCAGGAAACAGAAAACAGGAAACAGGCAAACTTGAGACAGCAAATAGGAACCAGGAACCAGGAAACAGGAAACAGGAAACAGGCAAACTTGAGACAGCAAATAGGAACCAGGAACCAGGAAACAGGAAACAGGAAACAGGCAAACTTGAGACAGCAGATAGGAACCAGGAAACAGGAAACAGGAAACAGGAAACAGGCAAACTTGAGACAGCAAATAGGAACCAGGAACCAGGAAACAGGAAACAGGCAAACTTGAGACAGCAAATAGGAACCAGGAAACAGAAAACAGGAAACAGGCAAACTTGAGACAGCAAATAGGAACCAGGAAACAGGAAACAGGAAACAGGCAAACTTGAGACAGCAAATAGGAAGCAGGAACCAGGAAACAGGAAACAGGAAACAGGCAAACTTGAGACAGCAAATAGGAACCAGGAACCAGGAAACAGGAAACAGGAAACAGGCAAACTTGAGACAGCAAATAGGAACCAGGAACCAGGAAACAGGAAACAGGAAGCAGGCAAACTTGAGACAGCAAATAGGAACCAGGAACCAGGAAACAGGAAACAGGAAACAGGCAAACTTGAGACAGCAAATAGGAACCAGGAACAGGAAACAGGAAACAGGCAAACTTGAGACAGCAAATAGGAACCAGGAAACAGAAAACAGGAAACAGGCAAACTTGAGACAGCAAATAGGAACCAGGAACCAGGAAACAGGAAACAGGCAAACTTGAGACAGCAAATAGGAACCAGGAACCAGGAACCAGGAAACAGGAAACAGGCAAACTTGAGACAGCAAATAGGAACCAGGAAACAGAAAACAGGAAACAGGCAAACTTGAGACAGCAAATAGGAACCAGGAACCAGGAAACAGGAAACAGGAAACAGGCAAACTTGAGACAGCAAATAGGAACCAGGAACCAGGAAACAGGAAACAGGAAACAGGCAAACTTCAGACAGCAGATAGGAACCAGGAAACAGGAAACAGGAAACAGGCAAACTTGAGACAGCAAATGGGAACCAGGACACAGGAAACAGGAAACAGGAATAACTGGCATAGCTCGGTTGGTAGAGTGGCCGCGCCAGCAACTTGAGGGTTCCAGGTTCGATTCCCGCTTCTGCCATCCTAGTCACTGCCGTTGTGTCCTTGGGCAAGACACTTTACCCACCTGCTCCCAGTGCCACCCACACTGCTTTAAATGGAACTTACATATTGGGTTTGTAAAGCGCTTTGAGTCACTAGAGAAAAGCGCTATATAAATATAATTAACTTCACTTCACTTCAACTGGATACAGTAGTGATGGGTCCGGCAACACCGATACATCGGCGCATGCGTCGAGCTCATAGAGCAAAACCCTGTGTCGGTGCACGTACCGCTTTTAGAAAGTCACGTGACCGATCATGAGCTGTTTCGGTCACGTGACCGATACGTGAACTGTGTCGCATTGACGCCTCCTCTGTGCCCTGTGAGCGGGTCTTTTCTACAGCTGGAAAAATAATAACTAAGAAGAGAAATCGTCTAAAATGTAATACGTTGGAAAAACTGTTTTTTTTTTATAAAAATGTGTAAAAAATTAAATAAAAATTCCCAGTCCACAAGCATCCTCATTCACAACACGTTCTCTTAGATTTCCATGTTATGATACATGTTCACATTCTTTAAAGGCCATGTAACACAGTGGTCAGAATCGATTCTGAATCGCACAACGTGAGAATTGCGATTCGAATTCGAATCGATTTTTTCCCACACCCGTGATATATATACACTAGCGTTCAAAAGTTTGGGGTCACATGTAAATGTCCTTATTTTTGAAGGAAAAGCACTGTACTTTTCAATGAAGATAACTTTAAACTAGTCTTAACTTGAAAGAAATACACTCTATACATTGCTAATGTGCTAAATGACTATTCTAGCTGCAAATGTCTGCTTTTTGGTGCAATATCTACATAGGTGTATAGAGGCCCATTTCCAGCAACTATCACTCCAGTGTTCTAATGGTACAATGTGTTTGCTCATTGGCTCAGAAGGCTAATTGATGATTAGAAAACCCTTGTGCAATCATGTTCACACATCTGAAAACACTTTAGCTCGTTACAGAAGCTACAAAACTGACCTTCCTTTGAGCAGATTGAGTTTCTGGAGCATCACATTTGTGGGGTCAATGAAACACTCAAAATGGCCAAAAAAAGAGAACTTTCATCTGAAACTCGACAGTCTATTCTTGTTCTTAGAAATGAAGGCTATTCCACAAAATTGTTTGGGTGACCCCAAACTTTTGAACGGTAGTATATATATATATATATATATATATATTATATATATATATATATATATATATATATATATATATATATATATATATATATATATATATATATATATATATATATATATATTAGGGATGTCCGATAATGGCTTTTTGCCGATATCCGATATTCCGATATTGTCCAACTCTTTAATTACTGATACCGATATCAACCGATACCGATATCAACCGATATATACAGTCATGGAATTAACACATTATTATGCCTAATTTGGACAACCATATATGGTGAAGATAAGGTACTTTTTAAAAAAAATAATAAAATAAGATAACTAAATTAAAAACATTTTCTTGAATAAAAAAGAAAGTAAAACAATATAAAAACAGTTACATAGAAACTCGTAATTAATGAAAATGAATAAAATTAACTGTTAAAGGTTAGTACTATTAGTGGAGCAGCAGCACGCACAATCATGTGTGCTTACGGACTGTATCCCTTGCGGACTGTATTGATATATATTGATATATAATGTAGGAACCAGAATATTGATAACAGAAAGAAATGGGGGGAGGGAGGTTTTTTGGGTTGGTGCACTAATTGTAAGTGTATCTTGTGTTTTTTATGTTGATTTAATTAAAAAATAAAAATTAAAAAAACAAACCGATACAGATAATAAAAAAAAACGATACCGATAATTTACGATATTACACTTTAATGCATTTACCGATATTATCGGACATCCCTAATATATATATATGCATACATATATATGCATACATATGTATGCGGGTTTGAGGTCTCAAGGTTGGCATGTATGGGTTAGGTTGGGTTGCTATCAGCATATTTCAGTCATCAACAATTGTATCATCTGAGTTAAGTTCATGACTCTGTAGAAACTTGAAATACTTGAAATGCACATGTAAATTCTTCCTTAAAATGTTTAATTTTAATGTTTTCTCCGGCTGTTTTTTTTTTAGTAAGTGCAATTTAGCGCGGCCCCTTTAAGAAGAGGAGTCCCTCCACACTACATCCCCCACAATGCACCGCGACACCTTCAAGCTCTTCCGTCGTGGAACAAAAAGGCGGAAACAAAAGAGCAGCAGTCCGCCAGTAAAGCAAACAAACATCACAAAAAGTGCGCTTTAGTTGCAGTTGACAGCTGTCGCCTGGTCGCCGCCGTCCCTCGCAGCCTCGTCGTCGAGCTCCAGCACTTGTCATGGCTTTGAAGAGAATACAGAAGGTGAGTTGGTGTAATTCTTCTTCTCATGCACGATGGAGTCAGGAAATGTGGATATAGTCCCTTTTAATTCATCAACCTTTGCCCACTAGTGTTGTTGTAAACCATTTAAAGTTCAATGTGAAGCCATTAAAAGGTTTATCTTTGAGTCCCAAACATGAACGTCATTAGCTTTCATGCATGATGAGTAAGCTAGTTAGCTTGCAGTTAGCCTAGCATAGCTAGTAAGGCGTGTCGCTCTGCTTTGTTTTGTCTGCCATTTTATCATCCAATGTCTTCACTCATTTCACGTCAATTGAGGATTTATTATTATTGTAGGAGTTGAATGACTTGCAGAGGGACCCTCCTGCATCATGCTCGGCTGGACCGGTAGGAGAGGACAGTAAGTTGTTGTCTTTACCTCTTCTTGTATTACTAGTTGACCTCTTCTCATTACTAGTTTTATTACTAGTTTAAATTATCTTCTGCAGACATGACTAGTTGTATTACTAGTTCACCTCTTCTTCTGCAGGCATTACTAGTTGTATTACTAGTTTACCTCTTCTTCTGCAGACATTACTAGTTGTATTGCTGGTTTACCTCTTCTTATGCAGGCATTACTATATAAATAAACATTGATTGATTACTAGTTGTATTACTAGTTTACCTCTTCTGCAGACATGACTAGTTGTATTACTAGGTTACCTCTTCTTCTGCAGACATGACTAGTTGTATTACTAGTTTACCTCTTCTTCTACAGACATGACTAGTTGTATTACTAGTTTAACTCTTAACATTACTAGATCCATTACTAGTTTACCTCTTCTTCTGCAGACATTACTGGTTGTATTACTAGTTTACCTCTTCTTCTGCAGACATTACTAGTTCTAATACTAGTTTACCTATTCTTCTGCAGACATTACTAGTTATATTTACCATGAATTGATTAACGTGGACCCCGACTTAAACAAGTTGAAAAACTTATTCGGGTGTTACCATTTAGTGGTCATTTGTACGGAATATGTACTGAACTGTGTAATCTACTAATAAAAGTTTCAATCAATCAATCAATATTACTAGTTTAACTCTTCTTCTGCCGACATTACTAGTTGTATTATTGACATGTAGAAACGACATATAAGAATAATTCATCATGATGTAGTTACAGGAGAAATGCACACAATTGAGGGAGGAAAAAAAACAAAATAAAATTGAAGGGTTTAGATTTGGCATTGTAAGTTACAACTTACAATGTAAGTTACAACTTACAATGCGAAAACTAGGACTGATGTAGGCATTATTTTCAGGGACCGGCTTTCCACTTGTTCCAGATAAATACAGCATAAATAAGTGCATGAAAAATATAACGCTGAATTAGTGGGAGCCCTGGGCTTGTTTCCTGGCAATGTGATCCACAGCAGGTTACCATCAACCTGCTGGGGACTGCAGATGGGAATCAGCCTTTGGCTATAATCTGTCACAATTATATTTTATACTGTATGTTCATTAATGTGCATTGTATCATGTCACAAAGTTATAACAAATGGCATCTTCCTGTAAGGAGTCTTATTGTACATCTATAAACAAGCTAATTGGTGTGTCTAGTGGGACAGGCGAAAGTTAAGTCGGAGAAAATGCAGTCCTTTACAAATGATTTAATGTTTCTCTGCGGCCCGGTAGCAAATGTGTCACGGACCGGTACCGGTCCCCAGACCGGTGGTTGGGGACAACTGCCTTCGAGCAGTGTTTTTCAACCTTTTTTGAGCCAAGGCACATTTTTTTCATTGAAAAAATGCGGAGGCACACCACCAGCAGAAATCATTAAAAAACGAAATTTAGTTGACAGTAAAAAGTCGTCGTCGCAATTGTTGGATATGACTTTAAAGCATAACCATGCATGCATCACTATAGCTCTTGTCTCAAAGTAGGTGTACTGTCACCGTCTGTCACATCACACCCTGACTTATTTGGACTTTTGTGGTGTGTAGTGTTTTACTTTTCCTGTTTTTTTGGTGTTTTCCTGTAGCAGTTTCATGTCTTCCTTTGAGCGATATTTCCCGCATCTACTTTGTTTTAGCAATCAAGAATATTTCACTTGTTTTTATCCTTCTTTGTGTGGACATTGATTGTCATGTTCGGATGTACTTTGTGGACGTCGTCTTTGCTCCACTGTAAGTCTTTGCTGTCGTCCAGCATTCTGTTTTTGTCTACTTTGTAGCCAGTTTGGTTTTAGTTTGGTTCTGCATAGCCTTCCCTAAGCTTCAATGCCTTTTCTTAGGGGCACTCACCTTTTGTTTATTTTTGGTTTGAGCATTAGATACCTTTTTTACCTGCACACTGCCTCCCGCTGTTTCCGACTTTAGCTACCTGCTGCCACCTTCAGATATGGAAGAGTATTACACGGTTGCTCTGCCGAGCTCTAGACAGCACCGACACTCAACAACAACACATCATTTGCAGACTATAATTACTGCTTTGCAAAAAATGTTTTTAACCCAAATAGGTGAAATTAGATCATCTCCCACGGCACACCAGACTGTATCTCACGGCACACTAGTGTGCCGCGGCACAGTGGTGGAAAAACACAGACTTATAGAATAGAAAGTACTTTATTGATCCCTGGGGGAAATTCAGCACCTCAGTTCGCTCACAATAGACAAGAATAATAATAAATAATAAAATATATTATATATAATATACAAATATATTCTACATATACCCTACATTTAAGTGCAGTCAAGGAACATATGCTCTATACAGTCTGATGGCTGTCGGTATGAAGGACCTCCTGTGTCGTTCCGTGTTGCATTTTGGGAGTCTGAGCCTTACAGTGTAAGTTACAACTTACAATGCGAAAACTAGGAGGGGAGGATGCACCATGTCCTCCAGAGCAGTGTTTTCAACCACTGTGCCGTGGCACACTAGTGTTCCATGAGATATTGTCTGGTGTGCCGTGGGAAATTATGCAACTTCACTTAATTGGTCCAAAAAATATTTTTTTGCAAATCAATAATTATAATCTGCAAATACTGTGCCGTTCCTTAGTGTCCGTGCTGTGTAGAACTCTGCTGTAGAACTGTGATCCCAATATGCAGACCACAGCGTGCAGGTAAAAAGGTATGTAACGCTTAAACCAAAAATGAACAAAAGGAAAAGGCAATGAAGCATAGGGATGGCTATGTAAAACGACAGTAAAACTGAACTGGCTACAAAGTAAACAGAAACAGAATGCTGGATGACAGCAAAAACTTGCAGCGTGTAGAGCAGAGACGGCATCCACAAAGTACATCCGTACATGACAATCAACAATGTCCACACAAAGAAGGATAGCAACAACTTAAATAGCGTTGCTTGCTAACACAAAGCAGGTGCAGGGAATAACACTCAAAGGAAGACATGAAACTGCTACAGGAAAACACCAAAATAACAGTACAAGACAAAAACTAAAGCACTACACACAGGAAAACACCAACAAACTCAAAATAAGGCACGGGGAGAACCTGGTGGAGTTTAATTTTTTAACGTTTTCAGCTGGTGGTGTGCCTCCGGATTTTTTGATGAAAAAAATGTGCCTTGCCTCAAAAAAGCGGCACACTAGTGTACCGTGAGATATTGTTTGGTGTGGCGTGGGAAATTATGTAATTTCACCTAATTGGGTTAGAAATAGTCTGTGCTGTCAAGAGCTCGACAGAGTAACCGTGTAATACTCGTCCATATCAGTAGGTGGCAGCTGGTAGCTAATTGCTTTGTAGATGTCGGGAACATGGTTTGTTGTGATCACAATATGCAGACGACAGCGGGAGGCAGATGTTGGAACCCACTTCCTGGGTGACGGGCTGGAAAGGATGCCGAGTGTGTACAATTATTTAAATTCTTACATTAGAAGATTATGTGAGAGTCCAATCCACCGGGAAGCAGGCGGGGGATCTTCTTGCATGTGGACAAGTCCACAACACGGAGACGTCACCAACTGATGCATAGAAGAGTGGTCAACCCCCTACACTACTTGGGACAGCCTCCAGACTGGTACCTCTCCAGAGATTATCCTTGACCCCCTGGTGTCTTCTCCATGCAGGAGATGAGGGACAATGTAGAAAAGAAAAGCGGCAGGTCAACTGGTCTAAGCAGGATCTATCCAAAGCTAGAGTATATACATTAGTTTTAAAAGCGATTTATAAACTTTTATTTAAATTCCATTTACCTCCTGCTTGCAAAATGTTTATATACTACACTAGCGCTGGAGAATTCATCCAATTTCCAATTCCATTGTGGCTTCTCACGATCAAATAAATATAATCTAGAAAAAACGACAATGAAGTGCTTGTGACAATGAAACCGATGAGAAGCATTTGAGTGGGGAAAAAGAGCACGTTTGGGATCTCACCGTGGTTGCTACTTAGTATGCCTCATCAACAATCACTAAGCACAACACAAACAGTAATGCATATGATCTCCGCTTTCATGTAACTACCACCAGAATCACAGAATTGGTGAAGAGCGGATTCTTCCGTTGAACGCAATAAATATCACACAAACTGACATAAATGTGAGTGAAACGCTTTCATTTTGAGGAGAAGGAACATTTATGTGTACCTTACACAAGCATAATGTACTTAAAACGCAAGTATTATGCTTTGACTTCAAATACTGGTCAAAATTGTCCCAAAGATTTATTGCATCAACAAATGTGGGGATTTTTGCATTTAATTAACAAACATTTTAATGACACAAACAGCACACAGTTGTAAAATAAGTGTAAAAAAAACAGAATTCCCCAAAATTAAAATAGTAAAACAGATTTTTTATTTGTAATTCATTGTGATTACTAATATTATTTTACTTGTTGTGGATAATTTGTTACTCATTTCTAATCTTTAGTCTTTTAAATTATATTTGAAATTGAGTTTTAGTTTGAAATACCTACCTTTTCAAATGATTGAATAATGGTGTTATTTGTGATTTCCTTATCAATCAAAATAATTGTGATTAATTTTACAATAATCATCCAATCCTAACACACACACACACACACACACACACACACACACACACACACAGAGTCTTTCAATAAATTGTCTTTGCCCACTGTACTCGGAAATTAGATTTTGCATTTCATTAATACCCCTTTGACAGATAACTAATGACTAGTTGTTAACTACATGTGTGCCATTGATGAAAATGCGCCAGGAAGCTGCAGCCTTCTCTCCACTCACCTGCCCTCCATCAGCCAGGTTTTACACCGCCCTGCTCTTCCTCCTTCCGACGCAGGCACTCCACCCGCTCGTCTCACATGACGAGAGATCTCACCCGGGGGACTGGTGTTGGTGGTGGAGTACCTGACCGAGTTTGCCCCCCTTACGATCGAGCAGACACTCCCACTACCTTCAATATTGGTGATTCCATGGTGTAGCACGTCCGCATTAGGGGGGCATGCTGTTTCCCGGTGCCACCATTACGGACATTAAAGAGAAAACGCCGGACATCCTGAAATACCATCAGATGATGAAAAGTATAATTGTCCATGAAGGGGCAAACGACATAATAATAATAGATTATATTTGTAAAAAAAACCTTTACATTGAGCAAACAACCTCAAAGTGCAGTCGCTGACCAAAGCATTGCATCACTCTGAAGTGGAGATGTCAGCAATGAGGCACTATATATATATTTTTTTTTTAAAGTTTGATGTGCATCATCAAAGAAGCCTCCGTAAACATGCAAGAGGCGGGGTGAGCCAAAGAAGAGCAAACCACTGTAACAAAGGCACATAAAGAAAAATGGTATGTCTCAAATACATACTGGTTTCTGAAATACAGCGGTATTAACTACAGTACTGGTGTTTGGCCTAGCCCGACATGCACACGTACATGTATGGTATTAACTACAGTACTGGTGTTTGGCCTAGCCCTACATGCACACGACCATGTATGGTATTAACTACAGTACTGGTGTTTGGCCTAGCCCTACATGCACACGTACATGTATGGTATTAACTACAGTACTGGTGTTTGGCCTAGCCCTAAATGCACACGTACATGTATGGTATTAACTACAGTACTGGTGTTTGGTCTAGCCCTACATGCACACATACATGTATGGTATTAACTACAGTACTGGTGTTTGGCCTAGCCCTAAATGCACACGTACATGTATGGTATTAACTACAGTACTGGTGTTTGGTCTAGCCCTACATGCACACATACATGTATGGTATTAACTACAGTACTGGTGTTTGGCCTAGCCCTACATGCACACGTACATGTATGGTATTAACTACAGTACTGGTGTTTGGCCTAGCCCTACATGCACACGTACATGTATGGTATTAACTACAGTACTGGTGTTTGGCCTAGCCCTACATGCACACGTACATGTATGGTATTAACTACAGTACTGGTGTTTGGTCTAGCCCTACATGCACACGTACATGTATGGTATTAACTACAGTACTGGTGTTTGGCCTAGCCCTACATGCACACGTACATGTATGGTATTAACTACAGTACTGGTGTTTGGTCTAGCCCTACATGAACACGTACATGTATGGTATTAACTACAGTACTGGTGTTTGGCCTAGCCCTAAATGCACACGTACATGTATACGGAATTGTTTAAAGGTCAACATATATGGAAATTCAGAATGGCGGCCAACCTGCGTATAGTGGCCACCTGTCTGTAGCGGTCACTTTTTGTTTTCATCAGTGGTCACTATAGACTTTCCTTTAAGGTTCATCTTGCAGCCTGTACTCCCAGGTTATCTTTTAGTTTAGACCGTACCTTAAGTTTTGAAGAAATCTTTGTATTTGTAGCTGTTGTAAAAGCAATCCTGTGCTCGTAGCACAGTTTGAGGATCTGCAGTCTTAGGCCTTGCCGTGGTGTAATTTTCTAAGAGAACTGTTCTTTTCTAGTTGCCTAATAACCTTCTTTTGTCTCTCCTAGTGTTCCATTGGCAAGCTACCATCACAGGACCGGTGAGCCTTTTCTAGATGTTTGGTTCTTCTTCTTTTTTCCTTGTAAAAGGCTGCTTCTGGATGTGTGCACAATGGCTGCTTTATGTTGACTTGAACACCTTTTCACCTGTTTGAAACAGTTCAGACTGGCACACTCTCTGCTCGTGTGACACATTGAAAGCTCTCACATTGTTGTGACAATAGCCTGCCAATGAGTTGAGTTATGCAGTACATGAGTTTTATTTCATAAATTCCCTTTCTTTCTCAGAATGACAGCCCATATCATGGAGGCGTGTTCTTCCTTTCTGTCCATTTCCCCACAGACTACCCTTTTAAACCACCCAAGGTAGGTTTCCAACTCACACATGCACATGTTAGCTTAAAGAAGTATGGATTGCGTCATAACTTTGACCAGTATATGGATTTATAGTGTCAACTTACATAGATGAGGCTGGCTGGCATCTTCTATTTGGGCCAGGAGGCAGCACAAGTTCAATGGGAGGGGTATTTCCGTACAAAGTGCCAGCATCCAGTGGTCTGGTTGATGACATTTTGCTGCTTTTTTCATGGCAATCGAAAGTCATTCTGCCATTAAATGTACCGTATTTTCCACACCATAAGCCGCCCCGTGTTGTAAGCCGCACCTTCAATGAATGGCATATTTCAAAACTTTGTTTACCTATTAGCCGCCCCATGTTATTAGCCGCACCTGCGCTACGCTAAAGGGAATGTCAAAAAAACAGTCAGATAGGTCAGTCAAACTTTAATAATATATTACAAACCAGCGTTCTAACAACTCTGTTCACTCCCAAAATGTAATGTGCAAATGTGCAATCACAAAAATAGTAACACTCAAAATAGTGCTGAGCAATAGCAACATCAATAACTCAACGTTGCTCATACGTTAGTGTCACACAACACACAAAATAAACATTTAAAGCTCACTTTCTGAAGTTATTACTCATCCACAAATCCCTCGAATTCTTCTTCGGTGTGCTTCACTTGTTTTTTGACACCATCTGTGATGTGGACGCGCATGCAGTCGTAGATCAACAGGGACGGAGCTGCGTGAAAAAAGTCACCCGGTCTCTTCGCTCATTTTTTCTTCATCCATCCATCCCTTCGAGTTAGCTTTTATGATGACGCCGGCTGGAAAGTTCTCTTTTGGCAAGGTCTTCCTTTTGAATATCACCATGGGTGGAAGTTTCTGTCCGTTAGCATGGCAAGCTAGAACCACATTGAAGGACGACTTCTCATTCCCTGTGGTGCGAATATTCACCGTACGTGTTCCCGTTGTATCCACAGTGCGGTTCACATGAATATCAAAAGTTAGTGGGACCTTGTACGCGTGTCTCTTGGTAGGAGACATTTTGTGGTCTTTACAGAAACACACGAATTAAATGAACCGTAATATCCGCGCGCTTCTTCTTCTACGGGGGCGGGTGCTCACCTTGGCGGTTGCTTACAGTAGAAGAAGAAGTGCTTCCTCTTTTATGGGGGCGGTTGCTTACCGTAGAAGAAGAAGCGCTTCCTCTTCTACGGGGAAAAAAGATGGCGGCTGTTTACCGTAGTTGCGAGACCTAAACTTTATGAAAATAAATATTAATATTAATCCATATATAAGGCGCACCGGGTTATTAGCCGCACTGTCAGCTTTTGAGAAAAATTTTGTTTAGGTGCGGCTTATGGTGCGGAAAATACGGTACTTTCAAGTCTATGAAGTGTAGCATTTAATCCAAACAACCTTCCCTAGTCACGGTGCGGAAAAAAATCAACTAACGCAAAAATGTAACAAACAAGGTCACACATTACACAACCTGCTCACTGAACTTTGTGGATATTATAACACGTTTAATCAACATAAAACATTCAAAATGACACCCATTTAAATCAATTACAAGGGATGATGGGAAAAATGGAAAACACTCTCCACACTTATCAAGACTTCACTCATGCACATTAGTAATACCGTGTTTTCTGGACTATAGAGCGCACCGGTGTATAAGCCGCACCCACTACATTTCAGAAGGAAAAAATGTTTTTCCACATATTAGCCACACCGGACAATAAGCCGCAGATACAGGACTGTCTCAGAAAATTAGAATATTGTGATAAAGGCCTTTATTTTCTGTAATGCAATTAAAAAAAAATTAATAAAAATGTCATTCATTCTGGATTCATTACACATCAACTGAAATATTGCAAGCCTTTTATTATTTTAATATTGCTGATTATGGCATACAGCTTAAGAAAACTCAAAAATCGTATTTCAAAAAATTTTAATATTTCCTCAGACCAAGTAAAAAAAAAAAAGATTTATAACAGCAAAACAAAATCAAACATTTGAAAATGTCATTTAATGCACTCAGTACTTGGTTTGGAATCCTTTTGCACGGATTAGTGCATCAATGCGGCGTGGCATGGAGGCAATCAGCCTGTGGCATTGCTGAGGTGTTATGGATGCTTCAATAGCGGCCTTTAGCTCATTTGCATTATTGTCTTTCAGCTTCTTCTTCACAATACCCCACAAATTCTCTATGGGGTTCAGGTCAGGGGAGTTGGCAGGCCAATGGAGGACAGTAATGCCATGGTCAGTACACCAGTTATTGGTGGTTTTGGCACTGTGGGCAGGTGCCAGATCATGCTGGAAAATGAAATCATCATCTCCATAGAGCTTTTCAACAGATGGAAGCATGTAGTGCTGTAAAATCTCTTGGTCCTCAGCTGCATTGACTCTGGACTTGATGAAACACAGTGGACCAACACCAGCAGCTGACATGGCTTCCCAAACCATTGCTGACTGTGGGAACTTCACACTGGATTTCAAGCAACTTGGATTTTGCTCCTCTCCAGCCTTCCTCCAGACTCTAGCGCCTTGACTTCCAAATGAAATACAAAACTTGCTTTCGTCTGAAAACAGGACTCTGGACCACTCTGCAACTGTCCGGTGCTTCTTTTCCATAGCCCAAGTCAGACGCTTCTAGAGATTTTAGAGCACTACATGCTTCCATCTGTTGAAAAGCTCTATGGAGATGATGATTTCATTTTCCAGCATGATCTGGCACCTGCCCACAGTGCCAAAACCACCAGTAACTGGTGTACTGACCATGGCATTACTGTCCTGGCCTGCCAACTCCCCTGACCTGAACCCCATAGAGAATTTGTGGGGTATTGTGAAGAAGAAGCTGAAAGACAATAATGCAAATGAGCTAAAGGCCGCTATTGAAGCATCCATAACACCTCAGCAATGCCACAGGCTGATTGCCTCCATGCCACGCCGCATTGATGCAGTCATCCGTGCAAAAGGATTCCCAACCAAGTACTGAGTGCATTCATTGACATTTTTAAATGTTTGATTTTGTTTTGCTGTTATAAATCTTTATTTTTTACTTGGTTTGAGGAAATACTCAAATTTTTTGAGATACAATTTTTGAGTTTTCTTAAGCTGTATGCCATATTTAGCAATATTAAAATAATAAAATGCTTGCAATATTTCAGTTGATGTGTAATGAATCCAGAATGTATGACATTTTTGTTTTTTTAATTGCATTACAGAAAATAAAGAACTTAATCACAATAATTTAATTTTCTGAGACAGTCCTGTATACTTTGTACTTCCGGTTCAAAGCACTAAACTGAATAAAATACTGTAGAGCAGCACCTGTAGTGAGCAAACTTGTCCAAAAGATGGCGCCATAGCTCAAACAATAACACTTTTTCAGGGTCTCTGCTTGTGGTTTATGACAACAATGTTTTGAATACAAAAGATTAGGGCCGCTTGCGAAGAAAAATCCATAAATTAGCTGCACCGTTCTATAAGCCACAGGTTTCAAAGCATAGGAAAAAAGTAGTGCCTTGTAGTCTGTAATGAAGGTACATTTCTCCCACAGGTGGCTTTTCAGACAAAGATCTATCACCCCAACATAAACAGCAACGGCAGCATCTGCCTGGACATCTTAAGGTCACAGTGGTCTCCTGCTCTCACCGTATCAAAAGGTAGAAAACACTTGTTTACAACTCATGTGATGTTGACTAATCCCAAACCTTATTTGTTTGTCCCAGTCTTGTTATCCATATGCTCTTTGCTATGTGACCCCAACCCTGACGACCCCTTAGTCCCGGACATCGCACACACATACAAATCAGACCGACAGAAGTAAGTTGTTTTTGTTTGTTTCAGCATGCACACACATTGTTTTTGTTGGTTTCAGCATGCACAAACATTGTTTTTGTTTGTTTCAGCATGCACAAACATTGTTTTTGTTTGTTTCAGCATGCACAAACATTGTTTTTGTTTGTTTCAGCATGCACACACATTGTTTTTGTTGGTTTCAGCATGCACAAACACTGTTTTTGTTGGTTTCAGCATGCACAAACATTGTTTTTGTTGGTTTCAGCATGCACAAACATTGTTTTTGTTGGTTTCAGCATGCACAAACATTGTTTTTGTTTGTTTCAGCATGCACACACATTGTTTTTGTTGGTTTCAGCATGCACACACATTGTTTTTGTTGGTTTCAGCATGCACAAACATTGTTTTTGTTGGTTTCAGCATGCACAAACATTGTTTTTGTTGGTTTCAGCATGCACAAACATTGTTTTTGTTTGTTTCAGCATGCACAAACATTGTTTTTGTTTGTTTCAGCATGCACAAACATTGTTTTTGTTGGTTTCAGCATGCACAAACATTGTTTTTGTTGGTTTCAGCATGCACACACATTGTTTTTGTTTGTTTCAGCATGCACACACATTGTTGTTGTTTGTTTCAGCATGCACACACATTGTTTTTGTTTGTTTCAGCATGCACACACATTGTTGTTGTTTGTTTCAGCATGCACACACATTGTTGTTGTTTGTTTCAGCATGCACACACATTGTTTTTGTTTGTTTCAGCATGCACACACATTGTTTTTGTTTGTTTCAGCATGCACACACATTGTTTTTGTTTGTTTCAGCATGCACAAACATTGTTTTTGTTTGTTTCAGCATGCACAAACATTGTTTTTGTTTGTTTCAGCATGCACAAACATTGTTTTTGTTTGTTTCAGCATGCACAAACGTCGTTTGTTTGTTTCAGCATGCACAAACGTCGTTGTTGTTTGTTTCAGCATGCACACACGTCGTTGTTGTTTGTTTCAGCATGCACACACGTCGTTGTTGTTTGTTTCAGCATGCACACACGTTGTTTTTGTTTGTTTCAGCGTGCACACACATTGTTTCTGTTTGTTTCAGCATGCACACACATTGTTTTTGTTTGTTTCAGCATGCACACACATTGTTTTTGTTTGTTTCAGCATGCACACACATTGTTTTTGTTTGTTTCAGCATGCACACACATTGTTTTTGTTTGTTTCAGTATGCACAGACGTCGTTGTTGTTTGTTTCAGCATGCACAAAGAGTATACAAATATGTGACAGTGGTGTTGTGGTGTGTTTCTTTCTGCTAGGTACAACAAACTTGCCAGAGAATGGACTCAGAAGTATGCAATGTGAAGTGTGAACAGAACTGGTTCTGCTGGGAGCACTTTCACTTTCACCACTCAAACTTGACATGGCCCAAATTATATTGACTGTTCATTTCCTTCTCAACTCTCAATTGGCATTATCATTATTATTATTATTATTATTATTATTATTATTATTACCGCTATCACTATTATAATTATGACATTAGCAGTGGTGAGAATACCTCATTTTATTATACATTTGAGAGATTTATACTGAATGAAACTATGCTCGTTTTACTTTACATTAAAAACATACACATTTGAGTTGCATTTTGTCTTCTTTTTTGTGACTATTTACAATACGATGATCAGTTCCTGCATTCATCATTTATGTGGATTATTATTATTGAAGCCTGTTTCTGCCCCTACAAATATCTCCAATCATTATGAAATAAGAGATTTATTTCATAATTCAGACTTTTTATCCCATAACTGACACTTTATCTGGTTTTAACTTATTTCTCATAATTTAGACTCTATCTTCTCATTTAGACCTTTTATCTCACCTCAAAATTGTCTCATAATTTTGATGTAATTAGATTTATCTCAATTTAATGTTTTAATCTCATAATTTAGACTCTTGTTTAGGACTTTTGTATCTCATAATTTTGCCTTTCATAATTTTTGTCACTCATAATTTTGATTGAATGATGACTTATCTCAATAAAAAAAATGTATCTCATAATTTTGACTCAATTTCAACTTTGTATCAATTGTTACTCATAATTTTAATTGAATTATGACATCTCAATTTATTTTGATTTATCTCATAATTTAGACTCATTTCCGACTTTGGCTTCACAATTTCGACTGTCACAATTACAACTCATAATTTTGATTTATCTCATTTTCAATTTCTCATACTATTTTATCTCAATTTTGACTCGCATAATTTTGAGTATTTGTCTGAGTGTTGACTATCTTATAGTAACGACTTTTTAAATAATTTTAATTTATTTCATAATTAGGATTTTTAATTTCGACTTTTGATCTCCAAATTATGATTCAGGTTGTAACAGGCAGGAACTGACTTGAGTGTCCACTAGAGGGTAGCATTCACTTGCACTGCACATGCCTGAGGCCATTCCAAACAATATCATAGTTTCCTAGTCTTTGGTCCATTTAATTCTAATGTCGTACATGCCTATGAAGTGCAGTGATGTAAAAAAGTAAACTTATTGTGTGTCGACATTTAGATGAAATATGATTGAGCTGCAGGACAAATGACCACTAATAGGAGTATAAACATTGCAGAAGTAAATCAAACATATATATATATATATATATATATTTATATATATATATATATATTTATATATGCTGCTTTCTTTCACTTGGACAGCGGGTGTGTTTGACTGCTTGTTATCTTTGAAGTGTCCCGTATTGCTTCCCTTTCCCCCCTGACAGGATGTGGAGTGTTTCCTCAACAGGCCCATAAAGAGCTGCATGCTGGCTCTGCAGAAATCAAGTGCAGAAATGTCCATTAAAGCAAGAATTCTTCTCATCTTGTAATGCCATCGCAGTGCTGGAAGAACAGAAGTTCTTGGAGCAGATCCCCTAAGGTGCATACACAATAATATAGTATAATAAATAGTTAAAAAAAAGAAGATATGTATCTATATATATATATATACCCACACACATGCATATATCCATATATATATATATATAAATATAAATATAAAAGTCTACTATCTTGGAGCAGGTCTTGAGAAAGAAAGAAGTGGATGGAGGAGGCAAAAAGTGTCCCGGGAGGAGGAGTCTTGGTGCAGGAGGACTTGCCAAACTTTCCCGAGGACTTTGTTGCACTTCTGGACTCTTTTTCAGCCCGCAGAAGGTCGGACAAAATGAGGCTGCACGGAGGTCGCAGGCAGCAATGATCTAACCTCCAAGTGACCTTTTTTTACAAGCAAAGTTCCCCGAGCGGCCGGCAGCGCCATGGCGGCCCAGGGCGACGCTCTGAGCGGCTACTTGCAGTCGGACCAAGGCTCCAACAGCGAGCGGAGCACCGACTCTCCTCTGCCCGGCGACGAGGAGGACTTGAGCGGACCCGACCCGGAGTGGACCGAGGAGAGGTTCCGAGTGGACCGGAAGAAGCTGGAGTTCATGTTACTAGGTATTTCAAAGTTCATGTTACTAGGTATTTAAAAGATGTTACTAGGTATTTAAAAGTTCATGTTACTAGGTATCTAAAAGTTCATGTTACTAGGTATCTAAAAGTTCATGTTACTAGGTATTTAAAAGTTCATGTTACTAGGTATTTAAAAGATGTTACTAGGTATTTAAAAGTTCATGTTACTAGGAATCTAAAAGTTCATGTTACTAGGTATTTAAAAGTTCATGTTACTAGGTATCTAAAAGTTCATGTTACTAGGTATCTAAAAGTTCATGTTACTAGGTATTTAAAAGTTCATGTTACTAGGTATCTAAAAGTTCATGTTACTAGGTATCTAAAAGTTCATGTTACAAGGTATCTAAAAGTTTGTGTTACTAGGTATCTAAAAGTTCATGTTACTAGGTATCTAAAAGTTCATGTTACAAGGTATCTAAAAGTTCATGTTACAAGGTATCTAAAAGTTCATGTTACTAGGTATCTAAAAGTTCATGTTACTAGGTATCTAAAAGTTTGTGTTACTAGGTATCTAAAAGTTTGTGTTACTAGGTATTTAAAAGTTCATGTTACAAGGTATCTAAAAGTTCATGTTACTAGGTATCTAAAAGTTCATGTTACAAGGTATCTAAAAGTTCATGTTACTAGGTATCTAAAAGTTTATGTTACTAGGTATCTAAAAGTTCATGTTACTAGGTATCTAAAAGTTCATGTTACAAGGTATCTAAAAGTTTGTGTTACTAGGTATCTAAAAGTTCATGTTACAAGGTATCTAAAAGTTCATGTTACAAGGTATCTAAAAGTTCGTGTTACTAGGTATCTAAAAGTTCGTGTTACTAGGTATTTCAAAGTTCATGTTACTAGGTATTTCAAAGTTCATGTTACTAGGTATTTCAAAGATGTTACTAGGTATTTCAAAGATGTTACTAGGTATCTAAAAGTTCATGTTACTAGGTATCTAAAAGTTCATGTTACTAGGTATCTAAAAGTTCATGTTACAAGGTATCTAAAAGTTTGTGTTACTAGGTATCTAAAAGTTCATGTTACTAGGTATTTCAAAGATGTTACAAGGTATCTAAAAGTTCATGTTACTAGGTATCTAAAAGTTCATGTTACTAGGTATCTAAAAGTTCATGTTACTAGGTATTTCAAAGTTCATGTTACTAGGTATTTCAAAGATGTTACTAGGTATCTAAAAGTTCATGTTACTAGGTATCTAAAAGTTCATGTTACTAGGTATCTAAAAGTTCATGTTACAAGGTATCTAAAAGTTCATGTTACAAGGTATCTAAAAGTTTGTGTTACTAGGTATCTAAAAGTTCGTGTTACTAGGTATTTCAAAGTTCGTGATACTACGTATTTCAAAGTTTGTGTTACTAGGTATTTCAAAGTTCGTGTTACTAGGTATTTAAAAGATGTTACTAGGTATCTAAAAGTTCATGTTACTAGGTATTTCAAAGCACTCCATTCTACTCCTGGTCTGACTTAATCACCCTGCGAGTCACGTGACCTCATTACAGCAATTAGCCATTCAGCTTTGACCTCAATTAGCTTTAATTGGTGGTCACTGAGAGCAATAGTTGACATTTCTCTTCAACGAACCATGAGAAGAGACGTTTGGCAACATTAGACGTTCATTAATTTGTGCTCTTTGGAAGATATTAAATGCGACAAATGTGCATTTTGTTAGCTCATTGCTAGCAATAACTTTGTTTCACTTTAATTAATTTGTTGATAATAAAAATATACAACATAAAGTAGCAAGAAACACATTAATAATAAATAAAGCAAAATATGTTCTATACCAAAAGTCACTTCATATTCTCTACTGTTCACTAGAGTTACATATCTGAGTTATTATTATTATTATTATTATTATTATTATTATTATATAAACAATTACATATTTACTCTCTACTGCTCACTAGTGTTACATATCTGAGTTATTATTATTATTATTATTATATAAACAATTACATATTTACTCTCTACTGCTCACTAGTGTTACATATCTGAGTTATTATTATTATTATTATTATTATTATTATTATTATATAAACAATTACATATTTACTCTCTACTGCTCACTAGTGTTACATATCTGAGTTATTATTATTATTATTATATAAACAATTACATATTTACTCTCTACTGCTCACTAGTGTTACATATCTGAGTTATTATTATTATTATATAAACAACTACATATTTACTCTGTACTGCTCACTAGTGTTACATATCTGATTATTATTATTATTATTATATAAACAACTACATATTCACTCTGTACTGCTCACTAGTGTTACATATCTGTTTATCGTGTAGAAATATGTGGAATAACTACAAATGTGCACTTCATTCTCTGTTACCAAAAAGATCAGTTATAATATAATAATACATTATGTTGGATATAGGTCAGTGTTTGTCAACCTTTTTTGAGCCAAGGCACATTTTTATCGTTGACAAAATGCGGAGGCACACCACCAGCAGAAATCATTCAAAAACTAAACTCAGTTGACAGTAAAAAGTCGTTGTGGCAATTGTTGGATATGACTTTAAATCATAACCAAGCATGCATCACTATAGCTCTTGTCTCAAAGTAGGTGTACTGTCACCACCTGTCACATCACACCCTGACTTATTTGGACTTTTTTGCTGTTTTCCTGTGTGTAGTGTTTTACTTCTTGTCTTGCGCTCCTATTTTGGTGGCTTTTTCTCTTTTTTTGGTATTTTCCTGTAGCAGTTTCATGTCTTCCTTTGAGCGATATTTCCCGCATCTACTTTGTTTTAGCAATCAAGAATATTTCACTTGTTTTTATCCTTCTTTGTGGGGACATTGTTGATTGTCATGTCATGTTCGGATGTACATCGTGGACGCCATCTTTGCTCCACAGTAAGTCTTTGCTGTCGTCCAGCATTCTGTTTTTGTTTACTTTGTAGCCAGTTCAGTTTTAGTTTGGTTCTGCATAGCCTCCCCTAAGCTTCAATGCCTTTTCTTAGGGGCACTCACCTTGTGTTTATTTTTGGTTTAAGCATTAGACACCTTTTTACCTGCACACTGCCTCCCGCTGTTTCTGACATGATATGATATGGTATTACACGGTTACTCTGCCGAGCTCTAGACAGCACCGACACTCAACAACAACACATCATTTGCAGACTATAATTACTGCTTTGCAAAACATATTTTTAACCCAAATAGGTGAAATGAGATCATCTCCCACGGCACACCAGACTGTATCTCACGGCACACTAGTGTGATTGTAAGTCTTCAACTTGTTGTCAATATTCAGTGTTTTATCATTCATAGTTATATTGTAAATCCCACGTTTTTTATTTTCATGTACATTCTAGGTGTCTCATTCAGTAAACATTTTTAAATATATATACACATTTATATATATAAATGTGTGTGTATGTGTGTATGTATGTATATATATATACTGTATATATATGTGTGTGAGTGTATATGTATACATACATGTGTATATGTATATATATATACTGTATATATGTGAGTGAGTGAGTGTGATGAGCTAAAGCTGATGTTTATGCTTTGTGTACACACAGAGCGGGCAGTATAGCTCGGTTGGTAGATTGGCCGTGCCAGCAACTTGAGGGTTCCAGGTCCGATCCCCACTTCCGCCATCCTAGTCACTGCTGTCGTGTCCTTGGGCAAGACACTTTACCCACCTGCTCCCAGTGCCACCCACACTGCTTTAAATGGAACTTACATATTAGCTTTCACTATGTAAAAGCGCTTTGAGTCACTAGAGAAAAGCGCTATATAAATATAATTCACATCACACACAAAATTACAGTGGTGGTCAAAAGTGTACGTACACTTGTAAAGAACATCATGTCATGGCTGTCTTGACTTTACAATCATTTCTTATTTTGTTGTGATGTAGTGATTGGAGCACATACTTGTTGCTCACTAAAAACATTCATGAAGTTTGCTTCTTTTATGAATTTATTATGGCTCGACTGAAAATGTGAGGGTCAAAAGTATACATACAGCAATGTTAATATTTGCTTACTTGGCAAGTTGACCTGCAATAAGGCGCTTTTGGTAGCCATCCACAAGCTTCTGCTTGACCACTTGACCACTAAATTGCTGCAGTTCAGCTAAATGTGTTGCTTTTCTGACATGGACTTGTTTCTTCAGCATTGTCCACACCTTTAAGTCAGGACTTTGGGAAGGCCATTCTAAAACCTTCATTCTAGCCGGATTTAGCCATTCCTTTACCACTTTTGAGGTCATTGTCCTGTTGGAACACCCAACAAGACCCAACCTCCGGGCTGATGATTTTAGCTTGTCCTGAACAATTTGGAGCTAATCCTCCTTTTTCATTGTCCCATTTAAAGCAGCAGTTCCATTGGCAGCAAAACAGGCCCAGAGCATAATACTATCACCACCATGCTTGACGGTAGGTATGGTGTTCCTGGGATTAAAGGCCTCACCTTTTCTCCTTAAAACATATTGCTGGGTATTGTGGCCAAACAGCTCCATTTTTGTTTTTCATCTGACCACAGA
>NC_084739.1:62634556-62644556 GCF_033978785.1 Entelurus aequoreus
AACAAGAATAGACTGTCGAGTTTCAGATGAAAGTTCTTTTTCTGGCCATTTTGAGCATTTAATTAAGCCCACAAATGTGATGCTCCAGAAACTCAATCTGTTCAAAGGAAGGTCAGTTTTGTAGCTTCTGTAACGAGCTAAACTGTTTTCAGATGTGTGAACATGATTGCACAAGGGTTTTCTAATCATCAATTAGCCTTCTGAGCCAATGAGCAAACACATTGTACCATTAGAACACTGGAGTGATAGTTGCTGGAAATGGGCCTCTATACACCTATGTAGATATTGCACCAAAAAGCAGACATTTGCAGCTAGAATAGTCATTTACCACATTAGCAATGTATAGAGTGTATTTCTTTCAAGTTAAGACTAGTTTAAAGTTATCTTCATTGAAAAGTACAGTGCTTTTCCTTCAAAAATAAGGACATTTACATGTGACCCCAAACTTTTGAACGGTAGTGTGTGTGTATATTTGTGTATATATATATATATATATATATATATATATATATATATATATATATATATATATATATATATATATATATATATATATATATATATATATATATATATATATATATATATATATATATATAAATAAAACAAAGTCTCAGAATTTTTAAATTTTAGTTTTTTATATATATATATATATATATATATATATATATATATATATATATATATATATATATATATATATATATATATATATATATATATATATATATATATATATATATATATAACAAAAGTCTCAGCATTTTTTTATTTTGTTTTAGTCATAGTCTTTTGTACAGGGCATCCGGAAAGTATTGACAGTGCTGAAAAGAGGAAGTGGCCCAAAAGGAAGGAGAGAAAGTGCCCAAAGATAGGTGTGCCAAGCTTGTGACATGGTATTCAAAAAGACTCGAGGCTGGAATTGCTGCCAAAGGTGCATCAACTAAGTATTGAGCAAAGGCTGTGATATATATATATATATATATATATATATATATATATATATATATATATATATATATATATATATATATATATATATATATATATATATATATATATATATATATATATATAAAAAAAAATTTTTTTTCATTTTTAATAAATTAGCAAAAACTACATTTTACAAAAAAAAAAAAAAAAATCACTTTGTCTTTATGGGGTTTTGAGGATAAAATTGAATTGATTCCAAAGTGTGAAAAAAAAAAAGTGAAGCTCTGTGAATACTTTCCGGATGCACTTGTAGTTTTAGTCAAAGAAATGATTAGGCTTGCAAAATTCCGGGAATATTCCAAGTTGGAAACTTTCCATGGGAATTAACGGGAAATTCGTGGGAATAAACATTGAATGCAACATGCTAGATTAGCATGATTATTAGCTAAAACAACCTGATTTCATGCAAATTCAGTTGAATTTCACCCCTGCACTGTGCATTCCTCCATCACATGTGCAGTGCATTCCCAGTTTTACAAATGAAAAAAATTGTCATCAGAATCCCAATCGTCCAAAAATCGAGGTTTTTTGAATGATTGATTGATTGATTGCAACTTGTATTAGTAGATTGCACAGTACAGTACATATTCCCTACAATTGACCACTAAATGGTAACACCCCAATAAGTTTTTCAACTTGTTTAAGTCGGGGTCCACGTTAATCAATTGATGGTACAGATATATACTATCATCATAATACAGTCATCACACACGTTCATCATCAGAGTATATACATTGAATTATTTACATTATTTACAATCCGGGGGGGTGGGATGAGGAGGGTTTGGTTGATATCAGCACTTCAGTCATCAACAATTGCATCATCAGAGAAATGGACATTGAAACAGTGTAGGTGTGACTTGGTAGGATATGTACAGTGTTTACTTGGTAGGATATGTACAGTGTTTACTTGGTAGGATATGTACAGTGTTTACTTGGTAGGATATGTACAGTGTTTACTTGGTAGGATATGTACAGTGTTTACTTGGTAGGATATGTACAGCGTTTACTTGGTAGGATATGTACAGCCAGCAGACATCATAGTGAGTTCAGAAAGCAAAAGAACAAGTATATACATGTGATTATTTACAATCCGGGGAGGTGGGATGTGGTGAGGGGAGGGTGTTAGTCAAGGGTTGAAGAGGTTTCCCTCTATTGAGGAAGTCTAGACCTTGCTAGTTGCATCTTAGGCAGGGATCGTTGTTTCCTTCGTGACACTACTTGGACCTGGACAAGGTGGTCCTCAAGTAAATGTTACAAGTTTCCCAGCATGCACTCTGGTCTGCAGCGTGACCACACATAGAGCCATCTTTCAAGCCTTCATGCCAGTGTCAAGCTCTCCCAGCTCTCAACTTGGAACTTCTCTTACGCCGTGCCAAGAAGACGACCCGCTTTTATAAATCTTCTGTTTAGCAGTTTGAAGCGGCGTGTGGACCTGCCAGGTCCAGAGGCGTCCATTAAGAGCTGCTGAGAGGCTGCCTTCATAGTTTCCATCTTGTGCTGGCCAACAAGTGCAAGTCAGTGTGAAGTCAGGCCAGCTCGTCATTCATCACGTCCTACTAGTCTTTCAAGTCACACGACATGTGACCACACGCTCCTTTAAACCACCATGGTGACGACACGCTCCTTTACACCAGCATGGTGACGACACGCTCCTTTACACCAGCATGGTGACGACACGCTCCTTTATACCAGCATGGTGACGACACGCTCCTTTATACCAGCATGGTGACGACACGCTCCTTTATACCAGCATGGTGACGACACGCTCCTTTATACCAGCATGGTGACGACACGCTCCTTTATACCAGCATGGTGACGACACGCTCCTTTATACCAGCATGGTGACGACACGCTCCTTTATACCAGCATGGTGACGACACGCTCCTTTATACCAGCATGGTGACGACACGCTCCTTTATACCAGCATGGTGACGACACGCTCCTTTAAACCAGCATGGTGACGACACGCTCCTTTAAACCAGCATGGTGACGACACGCTCCTTTAAACCAGCATGGTGACGACACGCTCCTTTAAACCAGCATGGTGACGACACGCTCCTTTAAACCAGCATGGTGACGACACGCTCCTTTAAACCAGCATGGTGACGACACGCTCTTTTAAACCAGCATGGTGACGACACGCTCCTTTACACCAGCATGGTGACGACACGCTCCTTTACACCAGCATGGTGACGACACGCTCCTTTACACCAGCATGGTGACGACACGCTCCTTTACACCAGCATGGTGACGACACGCTCCTTTACACCAGCATGGTGACGACACGCTCCTTTACACCAGCATGGTGACGACACGCTCCTTTACACCAGCATGGTGACGACACGCTCCTTTATACCAGCATGGTGACGACACGCTCCTTTATACCAGCATGGTGACGACACGCTCCTTTAAACCAGCATGGTGACGACACGCTCCTTTAAACCAGCATGGTGATGACACGCTCCTTTAAACCAGCATGGTGACGACACGCTCCTTTAAACCAGCATGGTGACGACACGCTCCTTTATACCAGCATGGTGACGACACGCTCCTTTATACCAGCATGGTGACGACACGCTCCTTTATACCAGCATGGTGACGACACGCTCCTTTATACCAGCATGGTGACGACACGCTCCTTTAAACCACCATGGCGACGACACGCTCCTTTATACCAGCATGGCGACGACACGCTCCTTTATACCAGCATGGCGACTACACGCTCCTTTAAACCAGCATGGCGACTACACGCTCCTTTATACCAGCATGGTGACGACACGCTCCTTTACACCAGCATGGTGACGACACGCTCCTTTATACCAGCATGGTGACGACATGCTCCTTTATACCAGCATGGTGAGGACACGCTCCTTTAAACCAGCATGGTGACGACACGCTCCTTTAAACCAGCATGGTGACGACACGCTCCTTTAAACCAGCATGGTGACGACACGCTCCTTTAAACCAGCATGGTGACGACACGCTCCTTTAAACCAGCATGGTGACGACACGCTCCTTTATACCAGCATGGTGACGACACGCTCCTTTATACCAGCATGGTGACGACACGCTCCTTTATACCAGCATGGTGACGACACGCTCCTTTATACCAGCATGGTGACGACACGCTCCTTTAAACCACCATGGCGACAACACGCTCCTTTATACCAGCATGGCGACGACACGCTCCTTTATACCAGCATGGCGACTACACGCTCCTTTAAACCAGCATGGCGACTACACGCTCCTTTATACCAGCATGGTGACGACACGCTCCTTTACACCAGCATGGTGACGACACGCTCCTTTACACCAGCATGGTGGTCCTACCAGCCTTCTAATTAAAGACCTTCCCATAATTGCACGCTTTTATATCATAAAGTGTCTTCATCTCCATGCTTCTTGGCTAAATGCTAACTCTACTTCTCCAAGAAGGATGTGTTATTGTCAGTCGACACCACTGATGACACCACTGATGACACCACTGATGACACCACTGATGACACCACTGATGACACCACTGACTCAGAGTGTACTTGAACTCAACCACAGTTTTCTTCCCTCAGCGTGTTTGCCTTCATGCACTTTAGTTAGTCAAAGTGTTTGCAGTGGAGGAGAAAACTCATGCTTTGTCCTCTCTGATCACTCAATGCTTTTTAACCCTTATTTATCTCTCATTTTACAGTGCAGTATTTATCTTATTTTGTAGTATTATGTATGTTATTTATCTCTCATTTTACAGTGCAGTATTTATCTTATTTTGTAGTATTATGTATGTTATTTATCCCTCATATTACAGTGCAGTATTTGTCTTATTTTGTAGTATTATGTATGTTATTTATCTCTCATATTACAGTGCAGTATTTGTCTTATTTTGTAGTATTATGTATGTTATTTATCTCTCATTTTACAGTGCAGTATTTATCTTATTTTGTAGTATTATGTATGTTATTTATCTCTCATATTACAGTGCAGTATTTGTCTTATTTTGTAGTATTATGTATGTTATTTATCTCTCATATTACAGTGCAGTATTTGTCTTATTTTGTAGTATTATGTATGTTATTTATCTCTCATTTTACAGTGCAGTATTTGTCTTATTTTGTAGTATTATGTATGTTATTTATCTCTCATTTTACAGTGCAGTATTTATCTTATTTTGTAGTATTATGTATGTTATTTATCTCTCATTTTACAGTGCAGTATTTATCTTATTTTGTAGTATTATGTATGTTATTTATCCCTCATATTATAGTGCAGTATTTGTCTTATTTTGTAGTATTATGTATGTTATTTATCTCTCATATTACAGTGCAGTATTTGTCTTATTTTGTAGTATTATGTATGTTATTTATCTCTCATTTTACAGTGCAGTATTTATCTTATTTTGTAGTATTATGTATGTTATTTATCCCTCATATTACAGTGCAGTATTTGTCTTATTTTGTAGTATTATGTATGTTATTTATCTCTCATATTACAGTGCAGTATTTGTCTTGTTTTGTAGTATTATGTATGTTATTTATCTCTCATATTACAGTGCAGTATTTGTCTTATTTTGTAGTATTATGTAGGTTATTTATCTCTCATTTTACAGTGCAGTATTTGTCTTATTTTGTAGTATTATGTATGTTATTTATCTCTCATTTTACAGTGCAGTATTTATCTTATTTTGTAGTATTATGTATGTTATCTCTCATTTTACAGTGCAGTATTTATCTTATGTTGTAGTATTATGTATGTTATTTATCTCTCATATTACAGTGCAGTATTTGTCTTATTTTGTAGTATTATGTATGTTATTTATCTCTCATATTACAGTGCAGTATTTGTCTTATTTTGTAGTATTATGTATGTTATCTCTCATTTTACAGTGCAGTGTTTATCTTATTTTGTAGTATTATGTATGTTATTTATCTCTCATATTACAGTGCAGTATTTGTCTTATTTTGTAGTATTATGTATGTTATTTATCTCTCATATTACAGTGCAGTATTTGTCTTATTTTGTAGTATTATGTATGCTATTTATCTCTCATATTACAGTGCAGTATTTGTCTTATTTTGTAGTATTATGTATGTTATTTATCTCTCATTTTACAGTGCAGTATTTGTCTTATTTTGTAGTATTATGTATGTTATTTATCTCTCATTTTACAGTGCAGTATTTATCTTATTTTGTAGTATTATGTATGTTTTTTATCTCTCATATTACAGTGCAGTATTTGTCTTATTTTGTAGTAATATGTATGTTATTTATCTCTCATATTACAGTGCAGTATCTGTCTTATTTTGTAGTATTATGTATGTTATTTATCTCTCATATTACAGTGCAGTATTTGTCTTATTTTGTAGTAATATGTATGCTATTTATCTCTCATATTACAGTGCAGTATTTGTCTTATTTTGTAGTATTATGTATGTTATTTATCTTTCATATTACAGTGCAGTATTTGTCTTATTTTGTAGTAATATGTATGTTATTTATCTTGCATATTACAGTGCAGTATTTGTCTTATTTTGTAGTATTATGTATGTTGTTTATCTCTCATATTACAGTGCAGTATTTCTTATTTTGGAGTATTATTTGTTATTTATCTCTCATTTTACGGTGCAGTATTTGTCTTATTTTGTAGTATTATGTATGTTATTTATCTCTCATATTACAGTGCAGTATTTGTCTTATTTTGTAGTACTATGTATGTTTTTTATCTCTCATATTACAGTGCAGTATTTGTCTTATTTTGGAGTATTATGTATGTTATTTATCTCTCTTATTACAGTGCAGTATTTGTCTTATTTTGTAGTATTATGTATGTTATTTATCTCTCATTTTACAGTGCAGTATTTGCCTTATTTTGGAGTATTATTTATGTTGTTTATCTCTCATTTTACGGTGCAGTATTTGTCTTATTTTGTAGTAATATGTATGTTATTTATCTCTCTTATTACAGTGCAGTATTTGTCTTATTTTGTAGTATTATGTATGTTATTTATCTCTCATATTACAGAGCAGTATTTCCCTTATTTTGTAGTATTTTATTTGACTAACACTTTCCCAAGTTCCAAACCAAATTCCGGTTTTCCCGGAAATTCAAACCATTTCAACATTTAAACTATTTGTACATTCATCCTACGTGCCGTTAGCATTTCACTTTCCTTCAGGAATTGCCTCTTCTAGTTATTATTATTATTATTATTATTATTATTATTATTATTCATTTGTCTCCTTGAGCTGATGTGTTGTTGTTGTTGTGACTCAGCTGCGCCCCTGCTGGTTGCAGCCAAGCATTGCACGCCATGTTGTCTCCATTGCTGGTCATTGTGTAGTCCCTGTTCTCTCCTCACCTTGTTTACCTGCTAACTGCTAACACAACCTGCCTCATTTTCTCCACTTGGCTCGTTTGCAAGAATCCCTCACAGCTTTTATTTTGTAGTCCCCGCGGTCCTGCTTGCGAGGCCTCTTAGTCTTCCTGCTCTTTCTCCTGGGGTGCGGAGTCAGGCCCCCGGACAGGAAGTGGCTGTCTTTAGGGGGGAAATGTGGAGCGTTCCAACACTGGTCTTATTGTGCTAACTTCTCACTTCTTCAAAGCAAATACTGACGAGCTACATCATCTCAAGCTGCTTTTGTCAAACATGATCCAGTTTCCTACATGGCGTCCACATGTCACTGACAACTTCTCTTCTCGTGGGCTCCTGGAAATCCATCTGCCACAATATCACTTAGTTTTTGTGTATTAGACCAACTGTACTGTCGCCCCCTCTTGGTGGGACTGGAGCCCATTATTTATATCATTTCATTATCGTAAACTCCGCTTTGAAAAAATTGACAATTTTAAATGGGGAAAATTAAAAAAAAAAAAGGAATTATGGGAAATTCTGGAGAATTGTTGTAGTAGAGCACACAATTCCCAAACAGGCTGAATATTTTGAAGTTGGAACCGTTTGAATCAGATGAAAAATGTGGGAATTGTTGAACTTTGAAGAATGTCCCATTGATTTCAATGGGAATTTCCAAAAAATGTTGGAAAAGCGGGAATTTTTTGGAAAATGGTCAAAAACTTGAATGGTCTGAATGAGTTGAAATGGTTGGTGTTGGAATTTTTCTAATCGGTGGAGAAATGTTGAAGTAGAAACATTTTGAATTGAGAGATGGTATTACGGAATTCCTGGAATTTTGGGAAAACCGGATTAAGAGGAATGTTTTGACGGCAGAAGGGTTGAAGTGGGTTGAAAACTGGGAGGAGTAGTCGCCAGGAAAAAGGCTGGAAATAGGGCTTTGGAAAAACAGGAAATTATGGAAAATCCTGGAATTTTTTTCTAATTTGGAAAAATTATAGTTTGAATTTCCAGGATGGTGGAATGTGTTGAAGGTGGAATGGTTTGAATAGGTTGAAAAATGTGGAAGTAGTGGAAGTTTGAAAAATGGCCAATTCATTTTGAATGGAAAAAATGTCCCGGAAAACCTGGAATTCTGGGAAATTTGTGAATTTTAAAAAATTGTTGAAGGAGAGCACTCCATTTTGAACAGGATGAATATTTTGGAGTTGGAACAGGTTGAATGGGATGAAAAATGTGGGAATTGCTGAACTTTGAAGAATGTCCCATTGATTTCAATGGAAAAGCAGGAATTTTTTGGAAAATGGTCAAAAACTTGAATGGTCTGAATGAGTTGAAATGGTTGGTGTTGGAATTTTTCTAATCGGTGGAGAAATGTTGAAGTAGTAACATTTTGAATTGAGAAATGGTATTACGGAATTCCTGGAATTTTGGGAAAACCGGGAATTTCAAACAACACTTTTTTGTCCTGATTAAGAGGAATACTTGGACGGCGGAAGGATTGAAGTGGGTTGAAAACTGTGGGAGGAGTAGTCGCCAGGAAAAAGGCTGGAAATAGGGCTTTGGAAAAACAGGAAATTCTGGAAAATCCTGGAATTTTTAAAAACTTGGATAATGATAGTTTGAATTTCCAGGATGGTGGAATGTATTGAAGGTGGAATGGTTTGAATAGGTTGAAAAATGTGCAAATAGTGGAAGTTGGAAAAATGGCCAATTCATTTTGAATGGGAAAAATGTCCCGGAGAACCTGGAATTCTGGGAAATTTGGGAATTTTTGGAATTTGTCCGGGATTTTTGCTCTCTATTTTGCTGACTTAAGAGACACAATCCTCGGCGCACGAGTTTAGTAGATGAACTTTGCGTGTGCTATCAAGTTTGCACGTGTTTTAGTACATTATTATTAAGAGGAAAAAAAGAAAAGTGTTTCTTCATGCTTTTTTAGCAGTTCCTTAAGCTTCTTGAGGAAAACATCGGTGGAAGAGGATGCAAAAGAGAAATTAATACTTTATTATTATGTGTTTTTCATTGTTGAGCGCCAGGTCTGCTTTTCCTTTTCTGTTTTTCTGCAAGTTCTAACTGAGTCTTGGTCCCTGATGATGTAAGTATATATGTCATGTAGTAACATTCATAATGTAATATGTATACATTATGAATGTTACTACATGACATATATACTTACATCATATATATATTACATGTTATTATGAATGTTACTACATGACATATATACTTACATCATGTATATATTACATGTTATTATGAATGTTACTACATGACAAAAATACTTACATCATGTATATTTTACATATTATGAATTTTACTACATTACATACATACTTACATCATGTATATATTACATGTTATTATGAATGTTACTACATGACATATACTTACATCATGTATATACTACATGTTGTTATGAATGTTACTACATTACATACATACATCATGTATATATTACATGTTATTATGAATGTTACTACATGACATATATACTTACATCATGTATATATGACATGTTATTATGAATGTTACTGCATGACATATATACTTACATCATGTATATATTACATGTTATTATGAATGTTACTACATGACATATATACTTACATCATGTATATATTACATGTTATTATGAATGTTACTACATGACATATATACTTACAT
>NC_084739.1:62649556-62652056 GCF_033978785.1 Entelurus aequoreus
GTGTTTTTCTTTCACAAATTGGTTAACCTGAGGGTCAGCAACCTAGATAAGAAATGAAAGATAGATATTTATTAAGATGACAAAAATAAAAAATGAAGATATAAAACATAATATAACGGAAAAAAAAGAGAAATTGAAAAAATAAATGAATATAAAAAACGTGTGAATAATTGCCTTTTATTATTTTCAACTAGCATAAGAAATGAAAGATAGATATTTATTAAGATGACAAAAATAAAAGAAATGAAGATATAAAACATAATATAACGGGAAAAAAAGAGAAATTGAAAAAATAAATGAATATAAAAAATGTGTGGATAATTGCCTTTTATTATTTTCAACTAGCATAAGAAATGAAATATAGATATTTATTAAGATGACAAAAATAAAAGAAATGAAGATATAAAACATAATATAACAAAAAAAAAGAGAAACTGAAAAAATAAATGAATATAAAAAATGTGTGGATAATTGCCTTTTATTATTTTCAACTAGCATAAGAAATGAAAGATAGATATTTATTAAGATGACAAAAATAAAAGAAATGAAGATATAAAACATAATATAATGGAAAAAAAAGAGAAATTGAAAAAATAAATGAATATAAAAAATGTGTGGATAATTGCCTTTTATTATTTTCAACTAGCATAAGAAATGAAAGATAGATATTTATTAAGATGACAAAAATAAAAGAAATGAAGATATAAAACATAATATAACGAAAAAAAAGAGAAATTGAAAAAATAAATGAATATAAAAAATGTGTGGATAATTGCCTTTTATTATTTTCAACTAGCATAAGAAATGAAAGATAGATATTTATTAAGATGACAAAAATAAAAGAAATTAAGATATAAAACATAATATAACGGAAAAAAATAGAAATTGAAAAAATAAATGAATGTAAAAAATGTGTGGAAAACAGTATACTGAGTTTTTCAATTTTTTTTCTTATTTTTGTTGTAACATTGCACAACAGAGCTTGATAATCGTGTCAGAGCCTGATTTAAAGTGTCAGGATCGCATCAAAGCGTTATAAAGTTCAATAAAGTGTAATAAAAACGTATCAAAGCGTGATTTAAAGCGTATCAAAGCGGGATCAAAGCGTGAGGAACGGTAACAAAGCGGCAACTAATTCATATCAGAGTGTATCAGAGCGTATCAGAGCGTATCAAAGCATAACATTACTTCAGAGATCGGGATATTCGTGGAAAAATTGACAAAAATGACGGCGCTTTGCTCGCCGCTTTAGCCGTTGGTGTGAACCAGGCACAATGGCTTTATCCTTTTAACATTGGGAACACTATAATAATTCTGCCCACGTTAATCAACATTAAACTGCCTCAAGTTGTTGCTCAGATTAAATACAATGACAAAACTTTTCTTCTACATATAAAAAGTGCAACATTAAACAGTTTCAAGTCAACTCATCATGCTTCATTTATTACAGCATTTGGGAAGCCTGTAGTTGATTTATTATGTAAATGTTATATTTGTATCAACACGTGATAGCAGGGACCCTGCCATTCAAAACTAGGCTGCTACATTACTAATGATTCATGTAACTATATCTGAAAAAATAGTACAATAGCAATAGGAGAGACTATTCATCCCTGAACACCATGGAGTTCATGTAGGCTTAATGATGCACTTACATTATTATATCAACTATCAGAGACAGAAACTCTTCATTTAACATAATGTCCTTTTTTGCTGCTTCAACACAGCTCAATCAACACAGAAGAAGGTCAAGTGAAATAACAGACAGACAGGGCTTTGCTGTCCGTAACACACACACACACCGCAAAATGAGCTAACGTTACGCTAAAAGCTAATTAGCCTTCACCTCAAGCCAGGACTGCGAGTGAGCTGAGCTGCCGTTTATATTTCTAGAAGGTCAACGGGCTCATAGTGATGTTACTAGTAGTTGACTGGGAGGTGTTTATTATCATTTGGGGAGAGTCCGCAGCCTGATGATTAACTGCTAAACACTAAGCACTGACTACATGCGCTCTGAATACGCACTGCTGATTGGCTGTTACCGCTCTGTGTGTAACCAATCAGATGGTTGTGTGGGTGGGACAATGCTGGGTGCTGTGTAGAGGACTGACAGAGACAGGCAGAAGGAAGCGGAGCAGCTTGTTAAGACTTTAGCCTAGCTTAATATGTCCGTGTGGAAACTCGTTCAGTACACCTCCGAACTAAACCGAAACCCCCGTACTGAAACGGTTCAATACAAATACACGTACCGTTACACCCCTAATATTTATATATATATATATATATATATATATATATATATATATATATATATATATATATATATATATATATATATATATATATATATATATATATATATATATATATATATACAGGTATATATATATATATATACAGGTATATATATATATATATATATATATATATATATATATATATATATATATATATATATATATATATATATATATATATATATATATATATATATATACAG
>NC_084739.1:62657056-62692056 GCF_033978785.1 Entelurus aequoreus
GTCATCAGTAGATTATGTCATCAGTAGAATATGTCATCAGTAGAATATGTCATCAGTAGATTATGTCATCAGTAGATTATGTCATCAGTAGAATATGTCATTAGTAGAATATGTCATCAGTAGAATATGTCATCAGTAGATTATGTCATCAGTAGATTGTCATCAGTAGAATATGTCATCAGTAGAATATGTCATTAGTAGAATATGTCATCAGTAGAATATGTCATCAGTAGATTATGTCATCAGTAGATTATGTCATCAGTAGAATATGTCATCAGTAGATTATGTCATCAGTAGAATATGTCATCAGTAGAATATGTCATCAGTAGATTATGTCATCAGTAGAATATGTCATCAGTTGAATATGTCATCAGTAGATTATGTCATCAGTAGAATATGTCATCAGTAGAATATGTCATCAGTAGATTATGTCATCAGTAGAATATGTCATCAGTAGAATATGTCAGTAGAATATGTCATTAGTAGAATATGTCATCAGTAGAATATGTCATCAGTAGAATATGTCATCAGTAGAATATGTCATCAGTAGAATATGTCATCAGTAGATTATGTCATCAGTAGAATATGTCATCAGTAGAATATGTCATCAGTAAAATATGTCATCAGTAGATTATGTCATCAGTAGAATATGTCATCAGTAGAATATGTCATTAGTAGAATATGTCATCAGTAGATTATGTCATCAGTAGATTATGTCATCAGTAGAATATGTCATCAGTAGAATATGTCATCAGTAGAATATGTCATCAGTAGATTATGTCATCAGTAGAATATGTCATCAGTAGAATATGTCATCAGTAGAATATGTCATCAGTAGATTATGTCATCAGTAGAATATGTCATCAGTAGATTATGTCATCAATAGAATATGTCATTAGTAGAATATGTCATCAGTAGAATATGTCATCAGTAAAATATGTCATCAGTAGAGTATGTCATCAGTAGATTATGTCATCAGTAGAATATGTCATCAGTAGAATATGTCATCAGTAGGTGGAAATAAAGGAGAATCCTGGGGGGGAAATGCTGATGACGTAATGATAATTCTTCACTGTGGCCCTCCATGAAAAGGACTTTGACCCCTGGTTGGTCATCACTAGTGGTCGCCATGGCAATAACGCTGCTTTTTAAGCAGGCTCCTCCCATTCTGCACGTGTCATAGAAAAGCAGACTTCATGGCGAATGAGGCCATTTGCTGCTGAGCCAGATTCCTACTTCCTCTTCTCCAACATGATAGTGAAACACCACATCTGTCCAGATGTGGTGTTTCACTATCTGGACAGATGTGGTGTTTCACTATCTGGACAGATGTGGTGTTTCACTATCTGGACAGATGTGGCGTTTCACTATCTGGACAGATGTGGTGTTTCACTATCTGGACAGATGTGGATTCTGCAGCTGCCTGGAAGTCTCGCACATGTGTCCTCCCTCGCTTTGTCAGCCTCGCTCCTCATCCGGCGCTGGTAGCTGGTCCCCGGGGAGCCGCGGGGCCCGAATCAAAGCATCAAAATCCTAGCGTGTCACATTTAACCACTGATTAGCTGCATGCTTGCTGCCTGTTGCGTCAGCTGCTGCTCAGTCCATGCTAACTACAGTCCATGCTAACCACAGTCCATGTTAGCTACAGTCCATGCTAACTACAGTCCATGCTAGCTACAGTCCATGCTAACTACAGTCCATGTTAGCTACAGTCCATGCTAACTACAGTCCATGCTAACTACAGCCCATGCTAGCTACAGTCCATGCTAATGTCAGGTTCAAGCACTAATGACATCTATTAATCAGACAAAAAGCAAGGAATCAATCAGAGACAGAGTTAAATTTAGCTCATGAGGAGAACGCATGGAGCTGCACACTTAGTCACAGTCTCGCCCTACACTCCAAGGATCAGCTCCTGCGTCCCTCTATTTATTCAGGAGTTCCATAGTCAACAACACTAAGGCCGTCTCTAAAAGGAGTGGTCACATATATTATGCAAAGCAGGTCCAGGACGCACAATACGTGACGGAATGTGCTGGGGGCCTTGTGATTTCACCTTGTCCCCGCTTCGTCTGCGTGTTGGCATCTTATCTTCGTTGAGGTCCTTGAAGTCTCTGCTTCGTCTGCGTGCTGTCATCTTATATTCGTTGAGGTCGTTGAAGTCCTTGGCTGTTAGCGGGCTAAAACAAAGATAACATCTACGGCTGAGGCCACCCCTCAGACAAGAAGTCTTTGTCCTTGCACAGATTAGAAAAGTCCAACTTGAGCACAATAGCTAAATAACTAAAGCACCGGACTTTAAGCATACTAAAGTTAGTGTGATAATATATACATCATTATTCTAACACTAACTACAGTCCATGCTAGCTACAGTCCATGTTAGCTACAGTCCATGCTAACTACAGTCCATGTTAGCTACAGTCCATGCTAGCTACAGTCCATGCTAGCTACAGTCCATGCTAACTACAGTAGATGTTAGCCGCAGCAGATTTTAGCTTTAGCAATGTAGTCTTACGGGTTTTCCAGCACAGTTGTCAATGTTTGGTGAGCGAGATGTTCCACTGTCTCCATGGTAACACTGTCTCCAACTATGTGGCAACATGGCGTCTCCGACTATTGTTTTACTCTTGCAGCCCGTCTATGATTGGATGTTTGTGGTAAACAATTGTTCAATCATTGCTTGTTTGCCACAAAATAAATCCAGGAATTGTCTTTTAGTCGCCGCAGAGATGATTTGACATTGCAGTGATGATTATCTCAGATAACTTTGGGCTCCAAAGTTATCTGAGATCATTCATTATGTCGCTTTTAGAGAACATTCAAGCCTCTTTTAGTGCCTCAAAGATAAAGAAAATATTTTGTTGATTTTCAAACAATTGTTGCTTTATGACTTTAAATCAGGGCTGTCCAAAAGTTGCACTCTTTAAACAATTAATCAAAGCAACAAAATAATACATTTTAAAATATATTATTTGTTATTCTTTTCAAACAATATATTTCAAACATTATTTTAAATATATTATTCTTTATTAATATTTTTAAACCATATATTTCAAACATGATTTTAAGAAAATGGATGGATGGATGGATTTTAAATATATTATTCTGTATTAATAATATTTTTCAACAACATATTTCAAACATTATTTTAAATGTACTATTTTGTGTTATTATTTTTTAAGCATTATTTTAAATATATTACTTTTTATCATTATTTTTAATCAATATATTTCAAACATTATTTTAAATATCTTATTTTTATTATTATTATTATTTTAAAGAACATATTTCAAATATTATTTTAAAATATATTATTTTTTATTATTTTTTTAAAAATATTTTAAATATATTATTTCCTATTATTATATTTTAACATTATATTTCAAACATTATTTCAAATATCTTATTTTTATTATTATTATTACTATTAATTTTAAACAACATATTTCAAATATTATTTCAAATATATAATTTTTTATTATTTTTAAATATATATATATATATATATATATATATATATATATATATATATATATATATATATATATATATATATATATATATATATATATATATATATATATATATATATATATATATTTCAAGCATTATTTTAAATATATTATTTTTTATTATGATTATAAAAAATATATATATTTCAAACATTATTTTAAATATATTATTTTAATCATATCCATCCGGTGGGAAATAAATGAATTAAATAATATAATAAGGTGGGATCGCGGGGGCAGCAGCCTAAGCAGGGAAGCCCAGACTTCCCTCTCCTGGGGGATCCCGAGGCGTTCCCAGGCCAGCCGGGCGACATAGTCTCCCCAACGTGTCCTGGGTCTTCCCTGCGACCAGATGTCCTAGATCTACAAGAAATACATTTTGCCATCTTAAACACACAAAATGTATGTCGTGAATGTTTCTGTGCATCAGTAGTGCAACGTTGACCCTAAGATTGACAGTTTTCCACATCAAGTCTCTGTGGAAGATGACTTGAGTATGTGTAAATAATGAATGGACAGTGTTGTACGTAAAAGTGCTGCCATGTGAAGACAGCATTTCAAGGGGGCGTGGTCTCTCTCGCCAAGCAAACTTTAAAAAGTCACTTTTCTCTCCCTGTGTCCCTGCAGCCGCCTCGGAGGGCAGAGTCAATGGCGGGGAGGATTTCTTCCAACAGGTGAGTGTCGAAAGTCCAAGTTGTGTTGTTGTTGGTACCCAGTGACATGCAGCATGTCTCTCCTGCAAAGTTGTGTTGTTGTTGGTACCCAGTGACATGCTCCATGTCTCTCCTGCAAAGTTGTGTTGTTGTTGGTACCCAGTGACATGCAGCATGTCTCTCCTGCAAAGTTGTGTTGTTGTTGGTACCCAGTGAGCTGCAGCATGTCTCTCCTGCAAAGTTGTGTTGTTGTTGGTACCCAGTGAGCTGCAGCATGTCTCTCCTGCAAAGCTGTGTTGTTGTTGGTACCCAGTGAGCTGCAGCATGTCTCTCCTGCAAAGTTGTGTTGTTGTTGGTACCCAGTGAGCTGCAGCATGTCTCTCCTGCAAAGTTGTGTTGTTGTTGGTACCCAGTGACCTGCAGCATGTCTCTCCTGCAGAGTTGTGTTGTTGTTGGTACCCAGTGACATGCTCCATGTCTCTCCTGCAAAGTTGTGTTGTTGTTGGTACCCAGTGACCTGCAGCATGTCTCTCCTGCAGAGTTGTGTTGTTGTTGGTACTCAGTGACATGCAGCATGTCTCTCTTGCAAAGTTGTGTTGTTGTTGGTACCCAGTGACATGCAGCATGTCTCTCCTGCAAAGTTGTGTTGTTGTTGGTACCCAGTGACATGCAGCATGTCTCTCCTGCAAAGTTGTGTCGTTGTTGGTACCCAGTGACATGCAGCATGTCTCTCCTGCAAAGTTGTGTTGTTGTTGGTACCCAGTGCAGTGTTTCCCCCAGAAAATGTGTTAGTTAAGGTGGTGACTCTCCAGGGGGAGGGTACTGGGGAAGGGGCTGGGTGGGTGTAAGGATTGGTGTAACTCGGCCTGCGCCATCACGTCTCCACCTGGTCGCTGCCACCACAGCCTGGGGGTGCAATAGACTACAGCCTGGGGGTGCAATAGACTACAGCCTGGGGGTGCAATAGACTACAGCCTGGGGGTGCAATAGACCACAGCCTGGGGGTGCAATAGACTACAGCCTGTGGTGAAGTAGGCCGGCTTCATCGCATGAAGAAGCCTACAACTTTTGGTTGTGTTTTCCGCTCCATTTGCTGAATGGCGATATACGATATATATCTTGTTGCGTTTGACCAGATGTTCCTCCAAGTGGGATGTAAAACGCTGGTCAGTCCCAAGTTCCTTAATGACATATAAACTGACTCAAAGGTACCACCCAGCACAGAATAGTTATTTTGTAATTTTATTGTCAAATATTTGAGAATAGAGACCAGCCTCGAACAACACATACAAATGCGTAGCCCAAGTTGATCTGGCATTCCACAGGCCAAAGCAACTCTTTTCACACAAAGAAAGCCCCCATCCCCCCCCCCCCCCCTCCTCTCAACACTGATAAGAAGAGAGACTTGGGGGTTGTGTTCACATTCCTGATGGTTTACGACCCTGTCGTAAACCCTGTCGTAAACCTGGAAAAATATGAGCTGATTCAAACATGATTATGAATAAAGAAATAGCTCTTAAACATATGCATTATCCACAATCTCCATATTTTTTCCGTAAAGTATAAACAAAACAGTCCTAGTTACCTGAGATGCTAAGTACGTCATTATTATGACTTAGTAATTTACGTAGTCAAAATAATGACATAATAATGGCTTACTAAGTCAAAATAATGACTTACTAAGTCAAATTAATGACTTACTGTAAGTAAGCGTTTGCAATAAGAGTTTGAAAAAAAGAGTTAAAAGTGAGGTCACATGCTGACATATGTTCAACTCATCATGCTTCATTTATTACAGCATTTGGGAAGCCTGTAGTTGATTTTTATTATATAAATGTTATATTTTTATCAACACGTGATAGCAGGGACCCCGCCATTCAAAACTAAGCTGCTACATTACTAATGATTCATGTAACTATAGCTGAAAAAATAGTACAATAGCAATAGGAGAGACTATTCATCCCTGAACACCATGGAGTTCATGTAGGCTTAATGATGCACTTACATTATTATATCAACTATCAGAGACAGAAACTCTTCATTTAACATAATGTCCTTTTTTGCCGCTTCAACACAGCTCAATCAACACAGAAAAAGGTCAAGTGAAATAACTTAGTTGTTAACTGTAGGTCAATAATGACTGTCTTTCTCTCAGACAGACAGGGCTTTGCTGTCCGTAACACACGCACGCACGCACACACACCGCACAGTGAGCTAATGTTACGCTAAAAGCTAATTAGCCTTCACCTCAGGGACTGCGAGCGAGCTGAGCTGCCGCTTATGTTTCTAGGATGTCAACGGGCTCATAGTGATGTTACTAGTAGTTGACTGGGGGGTGTTTATTATCATTTGGGGAGAGTCCGCAGCCTGATGATTACCTGCTAAACACCTACCTGCTCACCACACCGTCTCTCCTCTCTGCCTGCCTGAGCACTGATTCCACGCGCTCTGAATACGCACTGCTGATTGGCTGTTCCCGCTCTGCGTGTAACCAATCAGATGGTTGTGTGGGTGCTGCAGAGACGTACTGACAGAGGCAGAGGTAGAACTAAGCGGAGCAGCTTGTTAACACTTTAGTTTAGGCGGCGGCTCTTTGTTGTTAAGGCGGCCGCCTTAACAACAAAGCGCTGCGGGAAACCCTGCAGTGACCCGCTGCATGTCTCTCCTGCCAAGTTGTGTCATTGTTGGTACCCAGTGACATGCTGCATGTCTCTCCTGCCGACGTTCACGGGGAGTCGGCGGCGCTGGTGTCAGGCTGTGTCCAGTTGTTGCAACAAACCCTGAAAGAAGAAAACAGAAAGAAGACGTGACGTTAAAAATCCCTGCTGGCTGTGATCTTGTAACACAGCAGCTGACACAACAACTTTCCTTCTCGTTATGTAACAAAACACCACATGACTCCAATAGTTCTTCACTTCATCTTCTGATGCCCGCTAACCGTCACGGTGCCTAATAACCATGTCAACCTCTTTTTCATATCCAGCTTTTCAAACTAAATCTGGTTTGATGTCAGTTGAAATAATGCCAGGGTTTCTTCTAGATGTCATTGAACGTGGCAAAATACATGCCGGCGCACCTTAAAAATAAGTTGTTTTTTTACATAAAAACAAACGTAGTAAAATATTGTATGGATGGACATACTGTACAGTATATCAGTGTTTTTCAACCACTGTGCCGCGGCACACTAGTGTACCGTGAGATGTTGTTTGGTGTGCCGTGGGAAATGATGTCATTTTTATGGTGGTGTTGTTTGTGGCTGTTTCAATATGTTGTTTGTGGCTGTTTCAATATGTTGTTTGTGGCTGTTTCATGGTGGTGTTTGTGGCTGTTTCAATATGTTGTTTGCGGCTGTTTTTATGGTGTTGTTGTTTGTGGCTGTTTCAATATGTTGTTTGTGGCTGTTTCAATATGTTGTTTGTGCCTGTTTCAATATGTTGTTTGTGGCTGTTTCATGGTGGTGTTGTTTGTGGCTGTTTCAATATGTTGTTTGTGGCTGTTTCACTATGTTGTTTGTGGCTGTTTCAATATGTTGTTTGTGGCTGTTCAATATGTTGTTTGTGGCTGTTTCATGGTGGTGTTGTTTGTGGCTGTTTCAATATGTTGTTTGTTCCTGTTTCAATATGTTGTTTGTGGCTATTTCAATATGTTGTTTGTGGCTGTTTCAATATGTTGTTTGTGGCTGTTTCATGGTGGTGTTGTTTGTGGCTGTTTCAATATGTTGTTTGTGGCTGTTCAATATGTTGTTTGTGGCTGTTTCATGGTGGTGTTGTTTGTGGCAGTTTCAATATGTTGTTTGTGCCTGTTTCAATATGTTGTTTGTGGCTATTTCAATATGTTGTTTGTGGCTGTTTCAATATGTTGTTTGTGGCTGTTTCAATATGTTGTTTGTGGCTGTTTCAATATGTTGTTTGTGCCTGTTTCAATATGTTGTTTGTGGCTGTTTCATGGTGTTGTTGTTTGTGGCTGTTTCAATATGTTGTTTGTGGCTGTTTCACTATGTTGTTTGTGGCTGTTTCAATATGTTGTTTGTGGCTGTTCAATATGTTGTTTGTGGCTGTTTCATGGTGGTGTTGTTTGTGGCTGTTTCAATATGTTGTTTGTGCCTGTTTCAATATGTTGTTTGTGGCTATTTCAATATGTTGTTTGTGGCTGTTTCAATATGTTGTTTGTGGCTGTTTCATGGTGGTGTTGTTTGTGGCTGTTTCAATATGTTGTTTGTGGCTGTTCAATATGTTGTTTGTGGCTGTTTCATGGTGGTGTTGTTTGTGGCTGTTTCAATATGTTGTTTGTGCCTGTTTCAATATGTTGTTTGTGGCTATTTCAATATGTTGTTTGTGGCTGTTTCAATATGTTGTTTGTGGCTGTTTCATGGTGGTGTTGTTTGTGGCTGTTTCAATATGTTGTTTGTGGCTGTTCAATATGTTGTTTGTGGCTGTTTCATGGTGGTGTTGTTTGTGGCTGTTTCAATATGTTGTTTGTGCCTGTTTCAATATGTTGTTTGTGGCTATTTCAATATGTTGTTTGTGGCTGTTTCAAAAAGTTGTTTTGTGGCTGTTTCAATATGTTGTTTGTGGCTGTTTCATGGTGGTGTTGTTTGTGGCTGTTTCAATACTGTCCCAGTTCCATGTCCATTGAACCAACCAACCACGAGTGGTCCCCTATTTATGTTTGTACAATTATTTACATTTTGACAATACCACGTAGAGATGTTTTAATTGCTGATGCAGGTTTGATGATTTTTATATGCGGCGCAAAATTGCCTGTTTTGTAGACTATTGATGTGATTGAATGGCCAGTCGTGTATGGCGTTTGTCCAGCTGTGGTCATGTGGGGACATATGATGTTAGTGAAGTGGTCATGTGGGGACATATGATGTTAGTGAAGTGGTCATGTGGGGACATATGATGTTAGTGAAGTGGTCATGTGGGGACATATGATGTTAGTGAAGTGGTCATGTGGGGACATATGATGTTAGTGAAGTGGTCATGTGGGGACATATGATGTTAGTGAAGTGGTCATGTGGGGACATATGATGTTAGTGAAGTGGTCATGTGGGGACATATGATGTTAGTGAAGTGGAAAAGAGGCTTTGTGATTGTTCCATCTGGTTTTGAATGCTTCAAAACCAGATGGAACAATCACAAAGCCTCTTTCAGAAGCAAAAGCTTGCAGAACACTACAGAACTCAGTAAACACATTTGGAATCTCAAAGACAATAATGTTGAATACTCGATTACATGGCAAATTCTTGCATCCAGCACACCTTACAACAGTGGTAATAAAAGATGCAACCTATGCTTCAAAGAGAAACTGTTTATTATATACAGTCCAGACTTGTCATCCCTCAACAAGCGCAGCGAAATTGTATCAGCATGCCGTCACAGAAGGAAACACCTCCTAGGTAACACATGAGCCAATCACCACGCCCCTACGCCTGCCTGTACCCACCCGTTCTGTGTCCTATATAAACCATGGTATGTGAATGCTTCCATTAAAATCTCCTGACGATTGAGGAAACCCCTCATGAAACAGGCCTGTAGAGATGAAATAGTCTTGTGATTTTTTCCCACACATACATTATATTTACCAAGCAATCGTGAATATATATATATATATATATATATATATATATATATATATATATATATATATATATATATATATATATATATATATATATATATATATATATATATATATATTCACGATTGCTTGGTAAATATTCATATATATATTCACAATTGCTTGGTAAATATTCATATATATATATTCATGATTGCTTGGTAAATATTCATATATATATATATATATATATATATATATATATATATATATATATATATATATATATATATATATATATATATATATATATATATATATATATTCACAATTGCTTGGTAAATATTCATAAAAATATTCACAATTTCTTTGTAAATATTCATATATATATATTCATGATTGCTTGGTAAATATTAATATATATATTCACGATTGCTTGGTAAATATTCATATATATATTCACAATTGCTTGGTAAATATTCATATATATATATCCACGATTGCTTGGTAAATATTCATATATATATTCACAATTGCTTGGTAAATATTCATATATATATATATATATATATATATATATATATATATATATATATATATATATATATATATATATATATATATATATATATATATATATATATATACGTATATATATATATATATATATATATATATATATATATATATATATATATATATATATATATATATATATATATATATATATATATATATATATATATATATATATTCATGATTGCTTGGTAAATATTCATATATATATATATACATATATTCACGATTGCTTGGTAAATATTCATATATATTCACGATTGCTTGGTAAATATTCATATATATATATATATATATATATATATATATATATATATATATATATATATATATATATATATATATATATATATATATATATATATATATATATATATTCACGATTGCTTGGTAAATATTCATATATATATATATATATATATATATTCATGATTGCTTGGTAAATATTCATATTCATATATATATATATATATATATATATATATATATATATATATATATATATATATATATATATATATATATATATATATTTTATTTTTTTTAATTTTTTTTTTGATTGCTTGGTAAATATTCATATATATATATTCATGATTGCTTGTGGATAAAACTGCAAATGGGCATCTTGATCCTGCCCAGTTGGTTCAGGTTTACTCAGACTGGGAATGAGAAGAAAGTGGCATCAAGTAAACAAACATAACTTGCCAAAGAGTACGTCAGCAGGGCTGCAATTCAGAACTTTTCTGCAATGAAAGTCTTCCTCCAGCTCTTCTCACAAAGCTTCTAATGCAAAACAGGCGCCGCCTCTCTGGAATTTTTACAAGTACTCTAAAGCCTTTCTCCGCCTCTTCTACTTTGACACGCCATGTTGGAAAATGCTAGACGTGGAGTGTGCAGAACAGCAGCTCAGACGTGGAGTGTGCAGAACAGCAGCTCCGACGTGGAGTGTGCAGAACAGCAGCTCAGACGTGGAGTGTGCAGAACAGCAGCTCAGACGTGGAGTGTGCAGAACAGCAGCTCCGACGTGGAGTGTGCAGAACAGCAGCTCAGACGTGGAGTGTGCAGAACAGAAGCTCCGACGTGGAGTGTGCAGAACAGAAGCTCAGACGTGGAGTGTGCAGAATAGAAGCTCAGACGTGGAGTGTGCAGAACAGCAGCTCCGACGTGGAGTGTGCAGAACAGAAGCTCAGACGTGGAGTGTGCAGAACAGCAGCTCAGACGTGGAGTGTGCAGAACAGCAGCTCCGACGTGGAGTGTGCAGAACAGCAGCTCCGACGTGGAGTGTGCAGAACAGCAGCTCAGACGTGGAGTGTGCAGAACAGCAGCTCAGACGTGGAGTGTGCAGAACAGCAGCTCAGGTTCAAAATGCCCAAATGACAGCCAGCCTGTTTCAGTTGGAAGACCGCAGAATTTCCCCTTGAATCCATTTGCGTGTCAGATAGCGTGATCCCGCTCCGCCGGAAAATAAACACGGCGGTGTGGCGCTGAGAGACGCTATTGTGGAGGTGCGTGTGGACGACCTTCAAGCCCAGCAAAAGTGGAAACTTGTTAGTTTGACCACTTCCTGTCCTGCACACACGCCCGTGCTGATGGATTACACGCCGCTCTCTACTTGCCAGAGATCTGCCGTACAAGTCAGCGGGAGACTTGAGAGAGTGACAAGACATGTATATATATTTATACAGTATATATAAAATGTCCACCCCCACATTTTGTCCCCAGGCTGCTCTTACTCACCGTCTGATAGACTTCCTCTCAGTCCAAGTGGCTGCTGGCCTCTGTTGCGTCAGAACAGTTCTTCCTCCCAGGGAATCTAAGTTACTGGTCAATCCCAAGTTCTTTCCATGACATGCTGAGTAAGAAGGACCATCAAGACAGAATTGGAATATTTTCAAGTTTTACTGAAATTTCAGGAGATCAACTTAATCAATACATTCATATTGGCTACTCTAGTTGATCTGCCATTCCAAGGGAAAAACCAACTTCTTGTTATTATAAATATTAACAAGTATTATTCATATTATTATAAATATTAACAGGTATTAGTGATATTGTTATTATAAATACTAACAAGTATTAGTGATGTTATTATAAATATTAACAAGTATTAGTGATATTGTTATTATAAATATTAACAAGTATTAGTGATATTTTTATTGTAAATATTAACAAGTATTAGTGATATTGTTATTATAAATATGAACAAGTATTAGTCATATTGTTATTATAAATATTAACAAGTAATAGTCATATTGTTATTATAAATATTAACAAATATTAGTCATATTGTTATTATAAATATTAAGAAGTATTAGTCATATTGTTATTATAAATATTAACAAGTATTAGTGATATTGTTATTATAAATATTAACAAGTATTATTCATATTGTTATTATAAATATTAACAAGTATTAGTGATCTTGTTATTATAAATATTTACAAGTATTAGTCATATTGTTATTATAAATACGAACAAGTATTAGTCATATTGTTATTATAAATATTAACAAATATTAGTCATATTGTTATTATAAATATTAAGAAGTATTAGTCATATTGTTATTATAAATATTAACAAGTATTAGTTATGTTGTTATAATAAATATTAACAAGTATTAGTCATATTATTATAATAAGTGCTAACACAGATGGACTATTTATCACTTCCTGTGTGCCTATGTTGACATCATCGACCATTCAGCGGCTTCCTTGCTCGTCAAACTTTATTATAGATGATAAATCATGCCTCTCACCTGCATAGTAGAAGGACGAGGATGTATACCAACAAGTGGGTACACTTTGACAGCCAATTTAGACCCAGAATCGGCGAGAAATATATGAAAAGATTTCAAGCCCCTTTTATTTGGGAGGATTAGGTCGTTTTTCAACTAAATTGGAATATTTGAACATTCTAGCAGTCAACATCCTTGTGACAGCAGACATTGTACAGTAAGTGATGTTTTATTATGTTTGTTGGCTCTCATGAAGTCTGCAGTGAATAATAATCAGTGATGAACGGAGGAAAAAAAAGCAAACGTTGTGATGCGTTTTTGATCAAAATAGGTAAATATTAAATGTCATTATGAATGTTACTAAATGACATATATACTTACATCATGTATATATTACATGTTATTATGAATGTTACTACATGACATATATACTTACATCATGTATATATTACATGTTATTATGAATGTTACTACATGACATATATACTTACATCATGTATATATGACATGTTATTATGAATGTTACTACATGACATATATACTTACATCATGTATATATTACATGTTATTATGAATGTTACTACATGACATATATACTTACATCATGTATATATGACATGTTATTATGAATGTTACTACATGACATATATACTTACATCATGTATATATGACATGTTATTATGAATGTTACTACATGACATATATACTTACATCATGTATATATTACATGTTATTATGAATGTTACTACATGACATATATACTTACATCATGTATATATTACATGTTATTATGAATGTTACTACATGACATATATACTTACATCATGTATATATGACATGTTATTATGAATGTTACTACATGACATATATACTTACATCATGTATATATTACATGTTATTATGAATGTTACTAGATACTACATATATACTTACATCATGTATATATTACATGTTATTATGAATGTTACTACATGACATATATACTTACATCATGTATATATTACATGTTATTATGAATGTTACTACATGACATATACTTACATCATGTATATATTACATGTTATTATGAATGTTACTAGATACTACATATATACTTACATCATGTATATATTACATGTTATTATGAATGTTACTACATGACATATATACTTACATCATGTATATATTACATGTTATTATGAATGTTACTACATGACATATATACTTACATCATGTATATATGACATGTTATTATGAATGTTACTACATGACATATATACTTACATCATGTATATATTACATGTTATTATGAATGTTACTACATGACATATATACTTACATCATGTATATATTACATGTTATTATGAATGTGACTACATGACATATATACTTACATCATGTATATATTACATGTTATTATGAATGTTACTACATGACATATATACTTACATCATGTATATATTACATGTTATTATGAATGTGACTACATGACATATATACTTACATCATGTATATATTACATGTTATTATGAATGTGACTAAATGACATATATACTTACATCATGTATATATTGCATGTTATTATGAATGTTACTACATGACATATATACTTACATCATGTACGTATGACATGTTATTATGAATGTTACCACATTACATATATACTTACATCATGTATATATTACATGTTATTATGAATGTTACTACATGACATATATACTTACATCATGGATATATTACATGTTATTATGAATGTTACAACCTGACATATATACTTACATCATGTATATATTACATGTTATTATGAATGTGACTACATGACATATATACTTACATCATGTAAGTATGACATGGTATTATGAATGTTACCACATTACATATATACTTACGCCAAATAATCACTTAACTAAATATGAATAAATAATATGTTGCAGTGGTCAAAAACATCAAATACACTTGTTATATAAAAACATCTGCCTTGTTTGTGATGGCTACTTAGGCCTGCTACGCTACTGTATTTTAATGTTGGCCATTGGGGTGGTGTAGCTCGGTTGGTAGAGTGGCGGTGCCAGCAACTTGAGGGTTCCAGGTTCGATCCCCGCTTCCGCCATCCTAGTCACTGCCGTTGTGTCCTTGGGCAAGACACTTTACCACCTGCTCCCACCCACACTGCTTTAAATGGAACTTACATATTGGCTTTCACTATGTAAAAGCGCTTTGAGTCACTAGAGAAAAGCGCTATATAAAAATAATTCACTTCACTTCATTATAGTGCTACTTGGAGAGTTTCCTGAGGTGGTACTTGGTGAAAACATTTTGAGAACCACCGCACGGGAGCTCCTTTGAACCGATCTTAACATGGCGCATGTGAACGCACCCTAAAAGAAGGCTTAAAATGCATCTTAAAGGCCTACTGAAAGCCACTACTAGCGACCACGCAGTCTGATAGTTTATATATCAATGATGACATCTTAACATTGCAACACATGCCAATACGGCCGGGTTAACTTATAAAGTGACATTTTAAAATTCCCGCCACACTTCCGGTTGAAAAACTCCTTTGGATATGATTTATGCGCGTGACGTCACAAAAGCAACGGAAGTGGTTGGACCCCATCTGACCCGATAGAAAAACCTCTTGTTTTCTTCGACAAAATTCCACAGTATTCTGGACATCTGTGTTGGTGAATCTTCTGCAATTTGTTTAATGAACAATGGAGGCTGCAAAGAAGAACGTTGTAGGTGGGATCGATCGGTGTCTTAGCGGCTAAGTACAATACTTACAGCAACACAACAAGGACTACTTACCCTGATAGCAGACGCCTAGCCGATGCTTACCGCCAAACCCACGGATGAAGTCCTTCGTCGCGCCGTTGATCGCTGGAATGCAGGTGAGCACGGCTGTTGATGGGAAGATGAGGGCTGGCTGGCGTAGGTGGAGCGCTAATGTTTTATCATAGTTCTGTGAGGTCCGGTTGCTAAGTTGCTAAATTAGCCTTAGCGTCGTTAGCAACAGCATTTTTAAGCCTTACCAGGCTGAGAATTTTTAACCGTGTAGTTACATGTACATGGTTTAATAGTATTGTTGGTCTTCTGTCTATCCTTCCAGTCAGGGGTTTATTTCTTTTGTTTCTATCTTCATTTGAGAACGATGCTATCACGTTAGCTCAGTAGCTAAGTGTGTCACCGATGTATTGTCGTGGAGATAAAAGTCACTTTAAATGTCCATTTCGCGTGCTCGACTCTCATTTTCAAGAGGATATAGTATCCCAGGTGGTTTAAAATACAAATCCGTGATCCACAATAGAAAAAGGAGAGAGTGTGGAATCCAATGAGCCAGCTTGTACCTAAGTTACGGTCAGAGTGAAAAAAGACACGTCCATCACTGCCTCTCAAGTCCTTCACTGTAACGTTCCTCATCTACGAATCTTTCATCCTCGCTCAAATTAATGGGGTAATCGTCACTTTCTCGCTCCGAATCTCTCTCGCTCCATTGTAAACAACGGGGAATTGTGAGGAATACTAGCTCCTGTGACGTCACGCTACTTCCGCTACAGGCGAGGCTTTTTTTTTATCAGCGAGCAAAAGTTGCGAACTTTATCGTCGATTTTCTCTACTAAATCCTTTCAGCAAAAATATGGCAATATCGCAAAATAATCAAGTATGACACATAGAATGGATCTGCTATTCCCGTTTAAATTAAAAAAAATCATTTCAGTAGGCCTTTAAGTCCGCATCTGCAAACTCTGCTCACAGCGTCTTTACACCCCCGACAGCCCCCCCGTGTCCTGTTGCCGCGCACACACACACACACACACAAACACACACACACACACACACACACACACACTCCAGCTGTGACAACAGCTGCAGCATGGCTACACAGGCCAGGAGAAACCACGTCGATGTCTGCATGCATGTGATCAGTCACGTGTGTCGCTCACATGCCTTTTGCTTCCAATCATCACGTCAAGGTCGTGCCTCCAGAGGCAGTTGCTGCTGATGAACTGTGCCTAGAAGTGGAGTGTTAACGGTGTATGTAGGTAAGCATTGTGGGGGGAGCCTTTCCCTCCAAAACAAAGCGGGTGCAGCCGTTAAAATGCTGTGTGGTCTTGTCACAAATCAGTCCCATCTGCCAAGAACAGCAGCAAGGAACAGGAAACGTCTCTCGCCGAACAAAAAACTTTTTTTTTTTTCCCTCCTCCAAGACGTCACTGACGCAGCGTAGTCAGGAAGCTGCAAGATTTACGGTAAAAGTAACCGGAGCCGCTGCTTCTTTGAAAATGCCGTTTTGGTCATTATGGGGAGTGTTATTTCTTTGAGCTGTGTCGTCATCTTTTGAAAGAGAGCCCTCTTTTTCACGCTTAAGTCTTTTTCAAAACATGCTTCACAAAGTCACCTGCAAGGACTTCACATATTTATACTTTTTAAAGGAGAACTGCACTTTTTTCTTGGAATGTTGCCTATCACTCTAGTGTGCCGTGAGATGCAGTCTGGTGTGCCGTTTGAGTTAAAAATATTTTATGCAAAGCAGTAATTATAGTCTGCAAATGATGTGTTGTTGTTGAGTGTCGGTGCTGTCTAGAACTCGGCAGAGTAACCGTGTAATACTCTTCCATGTCAGTAGGTGGCAGCAGGTAGCTAATTGCTTTGTAGATGTTGGAAACAGCGGGAGGCAGTGTGCAGGTAAAAAGGTATCTAATGCTTAAAACTAAAAATAAACAAAAGGTGAGTGCCCCTAAGAAAAGGCATTGAAGCTTAGGGAAGGCTATGCAGAACCAAACTAAAACTGAACTGGCTACAAAGTAAACAAAAACCGGATGCTGGACGACAGCAAAGACTTACTGTGGAGCAAAGACGGCGTCCACAAAGTACATCCCAACATGACATGACAATCAACATTGTCCACACAAAGAAGGATAAAAACAACTGAAATATTATTGATGGCTAAAACAAAGTAGATGTGGGAAATATCGCTCAAAGGAAGACATGAAACTGCTACAGGAAAATACCAACAAAAGAGAAAAAGCCACCAAAATAGGAGCGCAAAACAAGAAGTAAAACACTACACACAGGAAAACAGCAAAAAAGTCCAAATAAGTCAGGGTGTGATGTGACAGGTGGTGACAGTACACCTACTTTGAGACAAGAGCTATAGTGATGCATGCTTGGTTATGCTTTAAAGTTATATCCAACAACGACTTTTTACTGTCAACTGAGTTTTGTTCTTTAATGATTTCTGCTGGTGGTGTGCCTCCGCATTTTGTCAACGCAAAAAAATGTGCCTTGGCTCAAAAAAGGTTGAAAACAATAACTTTTATTATTGTTTTATCCAGATCAGAGTAGCAATGAGACCGCAGCCCTCGTCTATGTCAGAATGAACACGGACATGTTGCCTGTTTGCTTCCATGCCTTGTAGGATTTCATCTACTCATAAATCTCCGCTCGAGATGGTCTCCTGCTGGCCCCACTATGGACTGGACTCTCACTTTTATGTTAGATCTACTATGGACTGGACTCTCACACTATTATGTTAGATCCACTATGGACTGGACTCTCACTTTTATGTTAGATCCACTATGGACTGGACTCTCACTTTTATGTTAGATCCACTATTGACTGGACTCTCACACTATTATGTTAGATCCACTATGGACTGGACTCTCACTTTTATGTTAGATCCACTATTAACTGGACTCTCACACTATTATGTTAGATCCACTATGGACTGGACTCTCACTTTTATGTTAGATCCACTATGGACTGGACTCTCACTTTTATGTTAGATCTACTATGGACTGGACTCTCACACTATTATGTTAGATCCACTATGGACTGGACTCTCACTTTTATGTTAGATCCACTATGGACTGGACTCTCACTTTTATGTTAGATCCACTATTGACTGGACTCTCACACTATTATGTTAGATCCACTATGGACTGGACTCTCACTTTTATGTTAGATCCACTATTAACTGGACTCTCACACTATTATGTTAGATCCACTATGGACTGGACTCTCACTTTTATGTTAGATCTACTATGGACTGGACTCTCACTATTATGTTAGATCTACTATGGACTGGACTCTCACTTTTATGTTAGATCCACTATGGACTGGACTCTCACTTTTATGTTAGATCTACTATGGACTGGACTCTCACTATTATGTTAGATCCACTATGGACTGGACTCTCACACTATTATGTTAGATCCACTATGGACTGGACTCTCACTTTTATGTTAGATCCACTATGGACTGGACTCTCACTTTTATGTTAGATCCACTATTGACTGGACTCTCACACTATTATGTTAGATCCACTATGGACTGGACTCTCACTTTTATGTTAGATCCACTATTGACTGGACTCTCACACTATTATGTTAGATCCACTATGGACTGGACTCTCACTTTTATGTTAGATCTACTATGGACTGGACTCTCACTATTATGTTAGATCCACTATGGACTGGACTCTCACACTATTATGTTAGATCCACTATGGACTGGACTCTCACTTTTATGTTAGATCCACTATGGACTGGACTCTCACTTTTATGTTAGATCCACTATGGACTGGACTCTCACTTTTATGTTAGATCTACTATGGACTGGACTCACACTATTATGTTAGATCCACTATGGACTGGACTCTCACTTTTATGTTAGATTCACTATGGACTGGACTCACACTATTATGTTAGATCCACTATGGACTGGACTCTCACTTTTATGTTAGATCTACTATGGACTGGACTCTCACTATTATGTTAGATCTACTATGGACTGGACTCTCACTTTTATGTTAGATCCACTATGGACTGGACTCTCACTTTTATGTTAGATCTACTATGGACTGGACTCTCACTATTATGTTAGATCCACTATGGACTGGACTCTCACACTATTATGTTAGATCCACTATGGACTGGACTCTCACTTTTATGTTAGATCCACTATGGACTGGACTCTCACTTTTATGTTAGATCCACTATTGACTGGACTCTCACACTATTATGTTAGATCCACTATGGACTGGACTCTCACTTTTATGTTAGATCCACTATTGACTGGACTCTCACACTATTATGTTAGATCCACTATGGACTGGACTCTCACTTTTATGTTAGATCTACTATGGACTGGACTCTCACTATTATGTTAGATCCACTATGGACTGGACTCTCACACTATTATGTTAGATCCACTATGGACTGGACTCTCACTTTTATGTTAGATCCACTATGGACTGGACTCTCACTTTTATGTTAGATCCACTATGGACTGGACTCTCACTTTTATGTTAGATCTACTATGGACTGGACTCACACTATTATGTTAGATCCACTATGGACTGGACTCTCACTTTTATGTTAGATTCACTATGGACTGGACTCACACTATTATGTTAGATCCACTATGGACTGGACTCTCACTTTTATGTTAGATCCACTATGGACTGGACTCTCACACTATTATGTTAGATCCACTATGGACTGGACTCTCACTTTTATGTTAGATCCACTATGGACTGAACTCACACTATTATGTTAGATCCACTATGGACTGGACTCACACTATTATGTTAGATCCACTATGGACTGGACTCTCACTTTTATGTTAGATTCACTATGGACTGGACTCACACTATTATGTTAGATCCACTATGGACTGGACTCTCACTTTTATGTTAGATCCACTATGGACTGGACTCTCACACTATTATGTTAGATCCACTATTGACTGGACTCTCACACTATTATGTTAGATCCACTATTGACTGGACTCTCACACTATTATGTTAGATCCACTATGGACTGGACTCACACTATTATGTTAGATCCACTATGGACTGGACTCTCACTTTTATGTTAGATTCACTATGGACTGGACTCACAATATTATGTTAGATCCACTATGGACTGGACTCTCACACTATTATGTTAGATCCACTATGGACTGGACTCTCACACTATTATGTTAGATCCACTATGGACTGGACTCTCACACTATTATGTTAGATCCACTATAGACTGGACTCTCACTATTATGTTAGATCCACTATGGACTGGACTTTCACAATATTATGTTAGATCCACTATGGACTGGACTTTCACAATATTATGTCAGACCCACTCGACATCCATTGCATCTGGTCTCCCCTAGAGGGGGTGTGGGGGGGGGGGGGTCACCCACATATGCGGTCCTCTCCAAGGTTTCTCATAGTCATTCACATCGACATCCCACTGGGTTGTGAGTTTTTCCTTGCCCTTATGTGGGCTCTGTACCGAGGATGTCGTTGTGGCTTGTGCAGCCCTTTGAGACACTTGTGATTTAGGGCTATATAAATAAACATTGATTGATTGATTGATTGATTGATTGAAATGTTGCTTCTTGGCTTTTAAAAACGGAGGTTTGGTAAAACTGAAGACTGTCAACATTTTTGTTTGTCTGCACGGTTAAAACTGGGCGCTAACAAATGTGTGATGTCATCCAACTTCATGGAAGACAAGAAAACACTTTTGCTTAGTTCAAATAAAATACTCCTCATTTTTGTGTGTTTTTCTTGTTTTCGAACACTGACCTTTTGCAGTGTGGATATAAAAATGTACGACATAACATGACAGAATTATTCTAATAATGCAAAAGGCAAAACATGGACCAAAAATCACGTCACATTCTCTACTCTTCGCCAGAGTTAACATATCTGAGTATAAATATGGGGAAATACGTAGAAAAGTAAGCTACATTCACTCACCGAGTTACCACTATTACTCTTACTATCACTACCTATCTAAAAAATAAATAAATACAATTCAGTTTCCTGAGGGAACTCTCCTGAAGGAATCAATAAAGTATTATCAATCTATCTATCTACAAATACAGAATAATAGGGTCCTTGTATCACTATTGTAATTCCCTATTAATTCCCATATATTCCCATTCATTCCTATATATTCCCATTCATTACCATATATTCCCATTCATTCCTATATATTCCCATTCAATACCATATATTCCCATTCATTACCATATATTCCCATTAATTCCCATATATTCCCATATATCCCCATGTATTCCCAGTCATTACCATATATTCCCATTCATTCCCATATATTCCCATTCATTCCCATATATTCCCATTCATTCCCATATATTCCCATTCATTCCCATATATTCCCATTCATTCCCATATATTCCCATTCATTCAAATTCATTACCATATATTCCCATTCATTCCCATATATTCCCATTCATTCCCATATATTCCCATTCATTCCCATATATTCCCATTCATTCCCATATATTCCCATTCATTCAAATTCATTACCATATATTCCCATTCATTCCCATATATTCCCATTCATTCCCATATATTCCCATTCATTACCATATATTCCCATTAATTCCCATATATTCCCATATATCCCCATGTATTCCCAGTCATTACCATATATTCCCATTCATTCCCATATATTCCCATTCATTCCCATATATTCCCATTCATTCCCATATATTCCCATTCATTCCCATATATTCCCATTCATTCAAATTCATTACCATATATTCCCATTCATTCCCATATATTCCCATTCATTCCCATATATTCCCATTCATTACCATATATTCCCATTAATTCCCATATATTCCCATATATCCCCATGTATTCCCAGTCATTACCATATATTCCCATTCATTCCCATATATTCCCATTCATTCCCATATATTCCCATTCATTCCCATATATTCCCATTCATTCCCATATATTCCCATTCATTACCATATATTCCCATTCATTCCCATATATTCCCATTCATTCCCATATATTCCCATTCATTCCCATATATTCCCATTCATTCCCATATATTCCCATTCATTACCATATATTCCCATTCATTCCCATATATTCCCATTCATTCCCATATATTCCCATTCATTACCATATATTCCCATTCATTCCCATATATTCCCATTCATTCCCATATATTCCCATTCATTCCCATATATTCCCATTCATTACCATATATACCCATTCATTCCCATATATTCCCATTCATTACCATGTATTCCCATTCATTCCCATATATTCCCATTCATTCCCATATATTCCCATTCATTCCCATATATTCCCATTCATTCCCATTCATTCCCATATATTCCCATTCATTCCCATATATTCCCATTCATTCCCATATATTCCCATTCATTCCCATATATTCCCATTCATTACCATATATTCCCATTCATTCCCATATATTCCCATTCATTCCCATATATTCCCATTCATTACCATATATTCCCATTCATTCCCATATATTCCCATTCATTCCCATATATTCCCATTCATTCCCATATATTCCCATTCATTCCCGTATATTCCCATTCATTACCATATATTCCCATATATTCCCATTCATTACCATATATTCCCATTCATTACCATATATTCCCATTAATTCCCATATATTCCCAAATATCCCCATGTATTCCCAGTCATTACCATATATTCCCATTCATTCCCATATATTCCCATTCATTACCATATATTCCCATATATTCCCATTCATTCCCATATATTCCCATTCATTCCCATTCATTACCATATATTCCCATTCATTCCCATATATTCCCATATATTCCCATTCATTCCCATATATTCCCATTCATTACCATATATTCCCATTCATTACCATATATTCCCATTCATTACCATATATTCCCATTAATTCCCATATATTCCCATATATCCCCATGTATTCCCAGTCATTACCATATATTCCCATCCATTCCCATATATTCCCATTCATTCCCATATATTCCCATTCATTACCATATATTCCCGTTCATTCCCATATTTTCCCATTCATTCCCATATATTCCCATTCATTCCCATATATTCCCATTCATTACCATATATTCCCATTCATTCCCATATATTCCCATTCATTACCATATATTCCCATTCATTCCCATATATTCCCATTCATTACCATATATTCCCATTAATTCCCATATATTCCCATATATCCCCATGTATTCCCAGTCATTACCATATATTCCCATTCATTCCCATATATTCCCATTCATTACCATATATTCCCATATATTCCCATTAATTCCCATATATTCCCATTCATTCCCATTCATTCCCATATATTCCCATTCATTACCATATATTCCCATATATTCCCATACATTCCCATTCATTCCCATATATTCCCATTCATTACCATATATTCTCATATATTCCCATTCATTCCCATATATTCCCATTCATTCCCATATATTCCCATATATTCCCATTCATTCCCATTCATTGCCATATATTCCCATATATTTCCATTCATTCCCATATATTCCCATTCATTCCCATATATTCCCATATATTCCCATTCATTCCCATATATTCCCATTCATTCCCATATATTCCCATTCATTACCATATATTCCCATTCATTCCCATATATTCCCATTCATTCCCATATATTCCCATTCATTCCCATATATTCCCATTCATTCCCATATATTCCCATTCATTACCATATATTCCCATTCATTCCCATATATTCCCATTCATTACCATATATTCCCATTCATTCCCATATATTCCCATTCATTACCATATATTCCCATTCATTACCATATATTCCCATTAATTCCCATATATTCCCATATATCCCCATGTATTCCCAGTCATTACCATATATTCCCATTCATTACCATATATTCCCATATATTCCCATATATTCCCATTAATTCCCATATATTCCCATTCATTCCCATTCATTCCCATATATTCCCATTCATTACCATATATTCCCATATATTCCCATTCATTCCTATTCTTTCCCATATATTCCCATTCATTACCATATATTCCCATATATTCCCATTCATTCCCATATATTCCCATTCATTCCCATTCATTACCATATATTCCCATATATTCCCATTCATTCCCATATATTCCCATTCATTCCCATATATTCCCATATATTCCCATTCATTCCCATATTTTCCCATTCATTCCCATATATTCCCATTCATTCCCATTTTTTCCCATATATTCCCATTCATTCCCATATATTCCCATTAATTCCCATTCATTCCCATATATTCCCATTCATTACCATATATTCCCATATATTCCCATTAATTCCCATATATTCCCATTCATTCCCATATATTCCCATTCATTCCCATTCATTCCCATATATTCCCATTCATTACCATATATTCCCATATATTCCCATTAATTCCCATATATTCCCATTCATTCCCATTGACGGTGTCCAACTTTGAATAATCAAAAGGAATCAATAAAGTATTACAGAATAATACATAATGTTGGATATGGAGAATATTCGAACCCTTTATTTATTCAACCAAAAATACAGAAATTCAACAATTTGGTGCAAACACTTACAATTATGCACAAAGAAAATGTACCACAGTTCTTCTTCACAAAAGAGAAATATAACATTTGAGAAAAATGTTACTTAAAACATTTGTATGCACGTACAACACTTAAAACCTTTAACGTTTCAGTACGTGGAATTAAATAATGAAATGATTTGAGCAGAGTACTAATATGATCCACTTTAGAAGGCTCTTCATACTACAAGTGTTTACGAAGAAGAAGAATGATATTAGACAAAACAGGAAGTGAGCATTGGTCTTAGTCATTGATATGATAGGAAAAAAGGGTGGCATTAAATAAGCGACTTACTTCTTTTCAGACATGTTGTCAGGAGAAAGGAAAATATTTAATGTATCACTAGGGATGATGTTTGGTAAGAAATTATCGAGTTTGAGTCTATTATCGAATCCTCTTATCGAACCGATTCCTTATCGATTCTCTTATGGAGTCCAAATAGGTTGTTGTATATGGAAAAAAACACACAATATTTGGTTGAACAAAAGCTCACTTTTATCATATTAGAAAACAATTTAATCTAAAAAATAAATAAATATTGACTGTTACCCCCCTAAAAAAATAAAATAAAAAAAATAAATATTAACTGTTGTTACCCAAAGTATATTAAGTGGGATTTTTCAGAGAAACAAATATATACAGTAACACAAAAACAAGCTGTCTCTGTGATCACTATAGGTGTATAAATAATAATATAGTGTTAAATAAAATCAGTCCCTTGGGCACAAAACTGAAAATAATACAGCTCTCCAAAAAGTGCACTTCTGCTGCTATTTGACATAACTGTTTGTTATGATGCTTTGACATTGTTGCACTTTATTTCTTTATTGAAAGAACATTCTATGAAGAGAAAAGTTGTTTGCAAATGTGGTTATAATGCTAAAAAATTAAAAGTTAAAGCTAAAAAAAGAAATACACTTTATTGAGTTAACATTATTTAAGATGTGATGAGTGAGGGAATATACAACTACACTACCCAGCATGCAACGGGTGTGACGAGCATGCGCGGTAGCCCCGAAAAGTGTTGCATGTCGTCACCCGTGAAAGTAAACGTCAAGAACTCAGCCAACACGCCTCGTCTGCATTATTTATAATTAGACAGACAACACATATACAGTGTGAAAAACAAAAGTTAAAAAAGGGAGATATGTTGTATATATATGTATGTGCTGCAGTGTTGTATATATATGTATGTGCTGCAGTGTTGTATATATATGTATGTGCTGCAGTGTTGTATATATATGTATGTGCTGCGGTTGCTTTAAGAAGGTTGCGACAGCTGCCGTAAAGGAGGTACGTTGCTAGCCTGGTTGCTATGTTTCCGGTTGGTGGTAAAAGTGTTGGTCATGTGTTTGTACCCTGCTAAAATCTCTCAGTAAAGTTATTCATTGGATTATACCTTTTGTTTTGAACTTTATTACACCTTGGAGCGCTTTTTCCCGTCCATTTTTTTCCTGCTTTCGCTATCTGCGCCTAATGACTGAGCTACGTGACGCCATTTCTTGTGATGTCATGCGGAGCATTTCTGGTCGGGACGGGATTCGTTCCGAGAGATTCGAATAAAGAACCAACTATTTTCTTTACTATAGTGGTCTCGATAACGGGTACCGGTTCTCAAAAAGGGATTCGAGTCCGAGTACTTGGTTCTTTTCTTATCGAACAACCGGGAAAACCGGTTTCGAGTATCATCCCTATGTATCACATTGTAAGTGTAAATATGTAATGTATCACATTGTAATTGTAAATATGTAATGTATCACATTGTAAGTGTAGACATGTTGGAAATAAACTTAAATATTGAGAGATTCTTAATACCAATGTTGTTTGTGTGATGTACTTTAAGGCTCCACCACTGCTGTGCTTGTTTAGAATGTAAACTTGTGGACTATTTTTATTCATGAGCATCTTCGTAAGCACACTATTGTTTATTTTGGTGTACTGCTGTTCTTTTCTAAATGTATAATTACCTCTTGGCGGCTGATGCTGTCATTTCAATTCTAGTCAAAACTATGTTGGAACATTGTCATCTTAAATGCTTGACAACTTGAAACCTTCACAATTTATTTGTCCATTTAAAAGTGCACTACATGGGTCCTGGGTTTTTTTGTGCATTTTTTGCATGATATTAAAGGAGCCATATGTAAAAAAAAAAATCTGTCCAGAAATGGTACTGCAATCACAGTCAAAATTCTGTAGTCCCCCTCCACCTCTCCGTGACTGAGGTTGCCAGATACGCATCTGAATCCCGCTGGATGGACTGGACTACTTTGAGGAACTTTAAACTTCCACTGCCTCTTACTAGGGGTTGAGGTCTGGGACCATATTAGCTGAATAGACAAGCATTTTGTCAATAACAAATCTCTAACCAACACATTTTACACAGGAATGAGGCTATTTTCAGGAAGAAGTAGGTCATGCCTGCGTACAATATGACAACAATCATATGGTTATTGTCAGTACTATCAGAAAACCAAGACTAAAACCAACTACAACCAACGCTAGCAATGGTTATACTGGTGAACATAAGTAGAGCGTGCTAATGTACGGCCACAACTAAAGAGGAGACATTTGACCAAGGTATGCCTATAGGCTACTGTTTCAAACCTTTCAGATTGCCATATAACTTGGTGAATGTAGTCCACAATATGCAAACACTGATGAGGAATTATTTGATCATGTGTTTTGTCTCCATACCTTTCACGTTGCCATGATGATTAATGTTGGAAGCCATTTCCTCGGCGTATCAGCATATTGAGAAGGAAATAGGCACTGACACTACCCGTATCCACATAGCTTTTATTTGTACTAAATATATGTTGTCCTGTCAGTTGGATGACACATGGACATACATGCTAACTAGCATATGTTAGCATGTATGTCCATGTGAAACTGGTTGCAGGAACATACTATCTTTGTTAGACAAGATCATAGACTGTATTGGACAATATAGTTTACATACCAAATGTCCATTTCCATTTATTACAAGTCATAAGAAAAGGTAAATGCCTGACTTACCTATCAAGGAGGAAATGAGCAAGTTTGGCGTCAGATGAAACAAATCATCAATGGTCTGCATCTTTCAAAGGCATCCCCGATACAAATCCTGGTTTTGTTGCTGGCTTTGTCATGAATAAGTTGAGAATGGTAACTTTTAGATGTACTAAGGTCTGACATGTTTAGTAACTTTACCAGTGGCAGTAGCCAGACCAACATGGCAACCTGGATGTGACACACTCACTGACTTTCTAATTGGTCAAACGGTGGAGGGCGGGGCTTCGGAATGAAAACAATAACAAGATTTCGGGGCTGTAAATATCATTTTGAAATGAGCATATGAACTACTGTTATCAGTTATAGAGGTGTCGGAAATGAACATGATTTATGAATGCCTTTTGACACATCATTTAATGATGACGTGACATGAAATGATTACATATTGCTCCTTTAATTAGCATGGTATCGTGACAACCGTATTGGTTGATTTTAAAGATACTATACACGTTATTAAGCATCCAATATACTGTACGACCATGTTGATGAACAGAGGTGTTGCTTTTTCAAGCTTGTGCACATGACAGCCAGTGAATGTTTTTATGATGATGTTTCTTTCAACCACACTAGTGTAGATCAGGGGTTCCTAATCTTTTTGACCTCGGGGCCCAACTTTTTTCACTACAGAGGGGCCCTGGGCCCACTCAAATATTAACACTAAATCAGTGACCTTTCTCTTGATTTTAATCGTATCCAATAATTATATCTAACCTTCTTATAGTTTAACACCTTGTCAAATGATATGAAATATTTGTATGTATGCAACACATAAATCTGAGGCTTAGGTCAGGCTGATTAGGAAAATAAACACTCACCAAATATGCTGAAGGGTCTCATAAATAATTGACCACAAATAATATTTACATGCAATCATGCTGTGCTAAAATAAATTAATAATGGATATATTTCTTTACGAAACGGTCAATAAAGTGAAAATACAGCTTCACCCCTTTAGTCATAATTTTTGCGCTTCTCTATGACTTTAGTTCCAGGCTTCTTCTGTTTGTTTGATATTGTCTCTACTGTCACAAGTGGTGGAAAAGTGTATTACAACTGAGTAACATACGGACCACAGCTGGGAAACAGATTTGTTTAGCGGCCCTATGGTTGAGAAGCACTGGTGTGGATGGACGTGTTTGTGTGGAAAATGTTGTTCTGGACAGTATCCATGACCATGTGGACACGGCCTTAGGCAACATCGAGCACCAGCAGAAAATACATCTTTCAAATGTACTGTCCGCTAAAGAGCTTTAAAGATTGTGTTTGTGTCTGATACAAAACACATTGAGACAACAGCCACGTTGCTGATTAGTGATCTGGACCAGTGTGGAACTCAGCAGCTTTGCTTTCCAGAGTGGCGTCCTTAACATTGCAACACTTTTCGGCAGGACGTTAACCCAGAAAGGTTTGCTAATGTATGCTAATAGCTAAGCTAGCTTGAAACAACACCGAGAAAGGGGAGGGAGGGTCGATCCATCGATTGGTGCGTTGATACCAAGGGTGGTATCATATATGATTGACATTAGAGCAGTGGTTCTTAACCTGGGTTGGATGGAACCCTAGGGGTTCGGTGAGTCAGGATTAGGGGTTCGATGGAGGTCAAGACACACCCGACTCATCGTGTAAATACAAACTTCTCCCTATCGGCGTATTACGGATACGGCAACAGCAGAAGTCAGACTGATTTGCAGGTGTGTCATTTGTTGTGAGTTTATGTTGGTTTTGTTGTTTGAACAAGGTGATGTTCATGCACGCTTCATCAAGTGCACCAGTAATAAAACATGCTAACACTTTAGTATGGGGAACATATTCACCATTAATTAGTTGCTTATTAACATGCAAATTAGTAACATATTGGCTCCTAACTAGTCATTATTAAGTACTTATTAATGCCTTATTCGGCATGGCCTTATTATAACCCTAACCCTCTAACCCTGACCCTAACAAAAAACTCTAAATTAAGTCTTTGTTACTTAGAATATGTTCCCCTAGTGTCCAAAAAACTCTAAATTAAGTCTTTTTTACTTAGAATATGTTCCCCTAGTGTCCAAATAACTCTAAATTAAGTCTTTGTTACTTAGAATATGTTCCCCTAGTGTCCAAATAACTCTAAATTAAGTCTTTGTTACTTAGAATATGTTCCTCTAGTGTCCAAATAACTCTAAATTAAGTCTTTATTACTTAGAATATGTTCCCCTAGTGTCCAAATAACTCTAAATTAAGTCTTTGTTACTTAGAATATGTTCCCCTAGTGTCCAAATAACTCTAAATTAAGTCTGTGTTACTTAGAATATGTTCCCCTAGTGTCCAAATAACTCTAAATGAAGTCTTTGTTACTTAGAATATGTTCCCCTAGTGTCCAAATAACTCTAAATGAAGTCTTTGTTACTTAGAATATGTTCCCCTAGTGTCCAAATAACTCTAAATTAAGTCTTTGTTACTTAGAATATGTTCCCCTAGTGTCCAAATAACTCTAAATTAAGTCTGTGTTACTTAGAATATGTTCCCCTAGTGTCCAAATAACTCTAAATTAAGTCTTTGTTACTTAGAATATGTTCCCCTAGTGTCCAAATAACTCTAAATTAAGTCTTTTTTACTTAGAATATGTTCCCCTAGTGTCCAAATAACTCTAAATAAAGTCTGTGTTACTTAGAATATGTTCCCCTAATGTCCAAATAACTCTAAATTAAGTCTTTGTTACTTAGAATATGTTCCCCTAGTGTCCAAATAACCCCTAGTGTCCAAATAACTCTAAATGAAGTCTTTGTTACTTAGAATATGTTCCCCTAGTGTCCAAATAACTCTAAATTAAGTCTTTATTACTTAGAATATGTTCCCTTAGTGTCCAAATAACTCTAAATTAAGTCTTTATTACTTAGAATATGTTCCCCTAGTGTCCAAATAACTCTAAATGAAGTCTTTGTTACTTAGAATATGTTCCCCTAGTGTCCAAATAACTCTAAATTAAGTCTTTGTTACTTAGAATATGTTCCCCTAGTGTCCAAATAACTCTAAATTAAGTCTGTGTTACTTAGAATATGTTCCCCTAGTGTCCAAATAACTCTAAATTAAGTCTTTGTTACTTAGAATATGTTCCCCTAGTGTCCAAATAACTCTAAATTAAGTCTTTTTTACTTAGAATACGTTCCCCTGGTGTCCAAATAACTCTAAATAAAGTCTGTGTTACTTAGAATATGTTCCCCTAGTGTCCAAATAACTCTAAATTAAGTCTTTATTACTTAGAATATGTTCCCCTAGTGTCCAAATAACTCTAAATGAAGTCTTTGTTACTTAGAATATGTTCCCCTAGTGTCCAAATAACTCTAAATGAAGTCTTTGTTACTTAGAATATGTTCCCCTAGTGTCCAAATAACTCTAAATTAAGTCTTTGTTACTTAGAATATGTTCCCCATACTAAAGTGTTACCAAAAACATATAACTTTGTCTTGAATTTGAAAAAAAAACACATTTAATTTTTCACTAAAGAAGGGTTGGGTGAATGCGCATATGAAACTGGTGGGGTTCAGTACCTCCAACAAGGTTAAGAACCACTGTGTTAGAGTGATGAGGTTGATATTTTTATGTTTTTGTTATCGTGTAAAAACTCAGGAAATAATTCCCTGGACACAGGACGCTGTATTTACATAGGTAGTACGAGTAGATAGTCGTTTTTGCTTTTCTTTGTTTGTAATACAAGAGAACAAGGAACTAGTTGAAATATTATTGTGTTGATATTAGTAAACAGTCGCACTCACCATACATACATTGAAAAAATGTAGAGTGAATGTTTCAGTTGGTATCGACTGATCTCTCTCATGTATGACCGTTATCAGAATCAGCCTTCTCAGATGAAAAGCAACACTGCAGCAGATGTTCCGGAAGAGGAAACAATAGCACATGTCTGCACTAAGACAAATATGTTTGCTCTCAAAGCTGCTTTCAATATCTACATTTGGCACGTCCAGTGATTTGTTCTGGTTCTCGTCCTGGTTCTTGTCCCAGTTCTCGTCCCGGTTCTTGTCCTGGTTCTTGTCCCGGTTCTTGTCCTGGTTCTTGTCCCGATTCTTGTCCCGGTTGTCGTCCTGGTTCTTGTCCGACTACAGGACGCTGTGCTAAACATGAAGTTATATTATTTCAGCATATTCATGTGTATTTATTTATTTTTTTGGTCATAATAAAATACAATCATGTGTGCTTACGGACTGTATTCCTTGCAGACTGTATTGATATATGTTGATATATAATGTAGGAAGCAGAATATTAATAACAGAAAGAAACAACCCTTTTGTGTGAATGAGTGTGAATGGGGGAGGGAGGTTTTTTGGGTTGGTGCACTAATTGTAAGTGTATCTTGGGTTTTTTATGTGGATTTAATAAAAATAAAAAATTAATAAAACTAAGAAAAGAAAAAAAAAATTATATTTTTTATTATTTCTTGTGCAGCCCGGTACCAATCGATCCACGGACCGGTACCGGGCCGCGGCCCGGTGGTTGGGGACCACTGCTGTAGCGTGTTTACTTGTGAGTGATATCATGTGCAATACAAGCAGTCCTTCAGTGTGTTTACTTGTTTGTGATATCATGCGCGGTACAAGCAGCCCTGCAGTGTGTTTACTTGTGAGTGATATCATGCGCGATACAAGCAGTCCTGCAGTGTGTTTATTTGTTTGTGATATCATGCGCGATACAAGCAGTCCTGCGGCATGTTTACTTGTGCGTGATATCATGCGTGATACAAGCAGTCCTGCGGCATGTTTACTTGTGTGTGATGTCGTGCGCGATACAAGCAGCCCTGCAGTGTTTACTCGTGTGTGATATCATGTGCGATACAAGCAGTCCTGCGGCATGTTTACTTGTGAGTGATATCATGCGCGATACAAGCAGTCCTTCAGTATGTTTACTTGTTTGTGATATCATGTGCGATACAAGCAGTCCTGCGGCGTGTTTACTTGTGAGTGATATCATGTGCAAAACAAGCAGCCCTGCAGTGTGTTTACTTGTGAGTGATATCATGCGCGATACAAGCAGTCCTTCAGTGTGTTTACTTGTTTGTGATATCATGTGCGATACAAGCAGTCCTGCAGTGTGTTTACTTGTTTGTGATATCATGTGCGATGCAAGCAGTCCTGCGGCATGTTTACTTGTGTGTGATGTTGTGCGCGATACAAGCAGTCCTTCAGTGTGTTTACTTGTTTGTGATATCATGTGCGATACAAGCAGTCCTTCAGTGTGTTTACTTGTTTGTGATATCATGTGCGATACAAGCAGTCCTGCGGCGTGTTTACTTGTGAGTGATATCATGCGCAATACAAGCAGTCCTGCGGCATGTTTACTTGTGTGGGATATCATGTGCGGTACAAGCAGTCTTGCGGCATGTTTACTTGTGTGTGATGTCGTGCGCGATACAAGCAGCCCTGCAGTGTGTTTACTTGTGAGTGATATCATGCGCGATACAAGCAGTCCTTCAGTGTGTTTACTTGTTTGTGATATCATGTGCGATGCAAGCAGTCCTGCGGCATGTTTACTTGTGTGTGATGTTGTGCGCGATACAAGCAGTCCTTCAGTGTGCTTACTTGTTTGTGATATCATGTGCGATACAAGCAGTCCTGCAGTGTGTTTACTTGTGTGTGATATCATGCGCGATACAAGCAGACCTTTGGCGTGTTTACTTGTGTGTGATATCATGCGCGATACAAGCAGTCCTGCGGCATGTTTACTTGTGTGTGATATCTTGCGCGATCCAAACAGTCCTGCAGCGTGTTTACTTGTGTGTGATATCATGCGCGATACAAGCAGTCCTTCAGTGTGTTTACTTGTTTGTGATATCATGTGCGATACAAGCAGTCCTGCAGTGTGTTTACTTGTTTGTGATATCATGTGCGATGCAAGCAGTCCTGCGGCATGTTTACTTGTGTGTGATGTCGTGCATGATACAAGCAGCCCTGCAGTGTGTTTACTTGTGAGTGATATCATGCGCGATACAAGCAGTCCTTCAGTGTGTTTACTTGTTTGTGATATCATGTGCGATACAAGCAGTCCTTCAGTGTGTTTACTTGTTTGTGATATCATGTGCGATACAAGCAGTCCTGCAGTGTGTTTACTTGTTTGTGATATCATGTGTGATACAAGCAGTCCTGCAGTGTGTTTACTTGTGAGTGATATCATGTGCGATACAAGCAGTCCTGCGGCGTGTTTACTTGTGTGTGATATCATGCGCGATACAAGCAGTCCTGCGGCATGTTTACTTGTTTGTGATATCATGCGCGATACAAGCAGTCCTGCGGCATGTTTACTTGTGTGTGATATCATGCGCGATACAAGCAGTCCTGCAGTGTGTTTACTTGTGTGTGATATCATGCGCGATACAAGCAGTCCTTCGGCGTGTTTACTTGTGTGTGATATCATGCGCGATACAAGCAGTCCTGCAGTGTGTTTACTTGTGCAAAGCTGGTCAGCCAGTTCACATGTAAGTGTCCTCCAATAAGTTCCCA